>NC_052324.1:39742021-39854492 GCF_016432855.1 Salvelinus namaycush | reverse complement strand
CCCCCCACCATAGCAGCACCCACCTGTAGCACGCACTCCAGCAGGTATATCTCACTGGTCACCCCCAAAGCCAATTCCTACTTTGGTCGCCTCAACTTCCAGTTCTCTGCTGCCAATGACTGGAACGAACTGCAAAAATCACTGAAGCTGGAGACTCATATCTCTCTCACTAGCTTTAAGCACCAGCTGTCAGAGCAGCTCACAGATCACTGCACCTGTACATAGCCCATCTGTAAATAGCCCATCTATCTACCTCATCCCCATACTGTATTTATGTATTTATCTTGCTCCTTTGCACCCCAGTATCTCTGCTTGCACATTCATCTTCTGCATATCTACCATTCCAGTGTTTAATTGCTATATTGTAGTTACTTCGCCACCATGGCCTATTTATTGCCTTAACTCCCTTATCTTATCTCATTTGCACTCACTGTATATAGACTTAAATTGTTTTATTTATTTTCTATTGTATTATTGATTGTATGTTTGTTTATTCCATGTGTAACTCTGTGTTGTTGTTTGTGTCACACTGCTTTTTTTTATCTTGGCCAGGTCACAGTTGTAAATGAGAACTTGTTCTCAACTGGCCTACCTGGTTAAATAAAGGTGTTCTCAACTGGCCTACCTGGTTAAATAAAGGTGTTCTCAACTGACCTACCTGGTTAAATAAAGGTGTTCTCAACTGACCTACCTGGTTAAATAAAGGTGTTCTCAACTGACCTACCTGGTTAAATAAAGGTGTTCTCAACTGACCTACCTGGTTAAATAAAGGTGTTCTCAACTGGCCTACCTGGTTAAATAAAGGTGTTCTCAACTGGCCTACCTGGTTAAATAAAGGTGTTCTCAACTGGCCTACCTGGTTAAATAAAGGTGTCTCAACTGACCTACCTGGTTAAATAAAGGTGTTCTCAACTGGCCTACCTGGTTAAATAAAGGTGTTCTCAACTGGCCTACCTGGTTAAATAAAGGTGTTCTCAACTGGCCTACCTGGTTAAATAAAGGTGTTCTCAACTGACCTACCTGGTTAAATAAAGGTGTTCTCAACTGGCCTACCTGGTTAAATAAAGGTGTTCTCAACTGGCCTACCTGGTTAAATAAAGGTGTTCTCAACTGGCCTACCTGGTTAAATAAAGGTGTTCTCAACTGGCCTACCTGGTTAAATAAAGGTGTTCACAACTAGCCTACCTGGTTAAATAAAGGTGAAATATAAAATTTAAAACATGTCTAAACGCTGCCATAGAGTTCTTCATCTAACCTGATGCCCTTCAGATGTATCTGTTTGGGTGTAGAAACACACACACACACACACACACACACACACACACACACACACACACACACACACACACACACCACACACACACACACACACCACACACACACCACACACACACACACACACACACCACACACACACACACACACACACACACCTACCTACCTGTTTGGACATAGACAACAGTGGGACTGAAGCCTCTGCCTGTTTATTTGTGTTTGTCTGGACTGATCAATGTGTTCTAGAATTAGAATTAGAAACTCTTCAAGTTCTACGAATTTGTGTTCAAGAAACATGATAAAGACAATGATTGAGCAGATCCAACTTGATAATACACTCACAACTAACATGGGATAGTCTAGTACATATTACTTATTCATATTGACCGAAACATTTCACTGTGCAGATCTTTTGAGTGTCGGCCGCCTCCATGTTTTTTTTATATTTTTATTTATTTTTTACCCTGTTTGCCGTTCCTTCGTTCGCTGGTCAGTTGCCGTGGCAACCCCGGTTTGATTGTGGAACCCCGTACGTTATTAAGTAGGGGTGTGTTTTGTTCATTCGTTCGTTGGCTGTGTTTAATTGATGCACACTAATGTACATGCCTTTTGCAGATAGTGCTAAGCAGGCTTTTTTTTTTGTTCCAGGTCAAACTTTCAGGTCCACACATTTACATAAAAGCAGCACATTTAGTCTGGAAACCAATCATTATTAGCAATTTCACAACGCAAATGTTTTTCTTCCTTCAGTGATAACTCCAGTGCAAACACTAATTTATTAGCAGTAAATATTGCCTCTTTGGAGGATGTTGGTGTTTTTAGGAGTTTTTTAGGGCTGACACTAAAGACCACAGCGTCTCCGAGAAGAAAAGACAACTGACAGGAGAGGACGGCAACGAGCAATTAGTGTTTTGGTGGCGGCGGCTCCAAGACAATACATGTTGAAGTCAGCGCCGTGGTAAACAAGATATGTTTGACATATGCCTTTGTGTGTCTTGCAATAAAAAATATGTATATACAAAACTCCCTAGAGAAAACACAAATGACAAGTTATAGGTTACAAACACGGCAGATCTCCTGGATGTATTCTTCATCAACAGAGAACTAATAGTGTGTTCATTATCCACTTCTAAACATTAACTATGGGGAGAGAGACTTAAAAAAAAAAAAAATCCCATAATAAAGCAGCAATGTTGATTTAACGTCAACGCAAGCAATACTAGGATATAACTATTAAATACAAAGGTGTACTTTGTTTTAGCAAATGTAAATAAACTAAGCCAAGTTTATGAGTAATAAAAATTAAAAAAATCACACATGACTTGGCTTATAAGCCATCTATAAATGTCTTATTCCCTACTCAGAGCCGTAGGTCGACTCCCCAAACACTATTTGACTGTGTAATCTATCAGAATACTGCTGCGTTATAGCTGTCCCTGAGGGTGGTGGTGGCATCCTGGGGAGATACTGAACCTATATATGGTAACAGTACATGTTGTTATCCGTGGCTTATCTCATGACTTCCCTGTAGCCAGTCACACAACGAGCATACCTTATCTCTCTCCTATAGGCTGCCATCTTGGCGTGAGAGACACACTGGCTAATGTTGATCTAATTGTTGTGACATGCTGTGGTCTCCGTGGCCCGTGTAGAACTTCAGAGAGAGCTGACAACTTCTGGGAGTCTCTGTCCTGTACTGTGTGTACCTTCACTTTCCTTCATGTAGGATTTTATTAAATACGTCATATTATTAAGCAACTCATAGTTGAGGGGATTTCTGGAAAAAACCTGGGAGTTTTGGAAATGTTATCAGAAATACTACGTCCATATATGTGAATATGTGCTGCTGTCCCCTCTGGTGTTAAACAGTGCCTTGTCTCCACTGTGGTCCGAGGTGACAGGGCACAGATGTCTTCCATTCAATCTGCCAATCCACATCACAGTCTGAGCCTGGGTCAATGTGGAGCTGTTGTCTGGTGAGTAGGGTTAGGGCTTGTTTCTGGACCCTGGTTGGGTTGATGTGTCTCTGGTTGGGTGGATGTGTCCCTGGTTGGGTGGATGTGTCCCAGGTTGGTGGATGTGTCTCTGGTGGGGTGGATGTGTCCCTGGTTGGGGGGATGTGTCCCTGGTTTGGAGGATGTGTCCCTGGTTGGGTGGATGTGTCCCTGGTGGGGTGGATGTGTCCCTGGTTGGGGTTGATGTGTCCCTGGTTTGGAGGATGTGTCCCTGGTTGGGTGGATGTGTCCCTGGTTGGGTGGATGTGTCCCTGGTTGGGTGGATGTGTCCCTGGTTGGGTGGATGTGTCCCTGGTTTGGAGGATGTGTCCCTGGTTGGGTGGATGTGTCCCTGGTTGGGTTGATGTGTCTTTGGTTGGGTGGATGTGTCCCTGGTTGGTATGGATGTGCCCCTGGTTTGGAGGATGTGTCCCTGGTTGGGTGGATGTGTCCCTGGTTGGGTGGATGTGTCCCTGGTTTGGTGGATGTGTCCCTGGTTGGGTGGATGTGTCCCTGGTTTGGTGGATGTGTCCCTGGTTGGGTGGATGTGCCCCTGGTTTGGAGGATGTGTCTCTGGTTTGGTGGATGTGTCCCTGGTTTGGTGGATGTGTCCCTGGTTTGGAGGATGTGTCCCTGGTTTGGAGGATGTGTCCCTGGTTGGGTGGATGTGTCCCTGGTTGGGTGGATGTGTCCCTGGTTGGGTGGATGTGTCCCTGGTTGGGTGGATGTGTCCCTGGTTGGTGGATGTGTCTTTGGTTGGGTGGATGTGTCCCTGGTTTGGTGGATGTGTCTTTGGTTGGGTGGATGTGTCCCTGGTTTGGTGGATGTGTCCCTGGTTGGGTGGACGTGTCCCTGGTTTGGTGGATGTGTCCCTGGTTGGTGGATGTGTCTTTGTTTGGGTGGATGTGTCCCTGGTTTGGTGGATGTGTCCCTGGTTGGTATGGATGTGTCCCTGGTTTGGTGGATGTGTCTCTGGTTTGGTGGATGTGTCCCTGGTGGGGTTGATGTGTCTCTGGTTTGGTGGATGTGTCCGTGGTTGGTGGATGTGTCTTTGGTTGGGTGGATGTGTCCCTGGTTGGGTTGATGTGTCCCTGGTTGGTGTGGAGGTGTCTCTGGTTGGGTGGATGTGTCCCTGGTTGGTGGATGTGTCCCTGGGTGGGTGGATGTGTCCCTGGTTGGGTGGATATCTGCTCTAAAGTGTGTATTCTGGTTGGGTGGATGTGTCCTTGGTTGGGTGGATGTGTCCCTGGTTGGGTGGATGTGTCCCTGGTTGGGTGGATGTGTCCCTGGTTGGGTGGATATCTGCTCTAAAGTGCGTATTCTGGTTGGGTGGATGTGTCCTTGGTTGGGTGGATGTGTCCCTGGTTGGGTGGATGTGTGCTGGTTGGTATGGATGTGTCCCTGGTTGGGTGGATGTGTCCCTGGTTGGGTGGATGTGTCCCTGGTTGGGTAGATGTGTCCCTGGTGGGGTAGATGTGTCCCTGGTGGGGTAGATATCTACTCTAAAGTGTGTGTTCTGGTAGGTAGATATCTACTCTAAAGTGTGTGTTCTGGTTGGGTAGATATCTACTCTAAAGTGTGTGTTCTGGTAGGTAGATATCTACTCTAAAGTGTGTGTTCTGGTTGGGTAGATGTGTGAGAATAAAGACTGTTGTGCTTCTCACTGCTCCACCCAGACACAGGCACCTCTAAGCCCATGGATTACTGTGGTATGAGGAGCCGTGTCTCTGGTCTTCCTCTGGTCTTCCTGGTGGCCAACAGAAAGAATGTAGGCTATCTTCCATGTCTCCTTCAAACTCATATGAACAATGGTTTAGGACAGGGTTTCCCCAATAGGTGGCCTGCGAGCCAAATCCGGCCATCGGGTGATTTTATCTGGCACCACATATTTATGGATGGACATAGAATACCGTAAAATCACCAGGAAATTAGTACAAAGGGATTTTAATATAGGACATATGTTCCCAAGTGTTTCCATGCATAAATAGAGAGTCACGTGTGGATCGTATCTTAGTGTTATCAAGATTTGAAATAATTTTGTTTTTGGCAAATACTATATGTTTGAGATTTGTTGCTGTAAATGTTTTGTTTACAAATGATTTATAACTATCCCACTGGGCACAGACATCAGTTCAGAATCTATTTGTGATTTTCATTTGGTTGAGTTGTCAACTGATGTGAATTCAATGTGAAATCCCCCCAAAAATACTAAATTCCCTTACAGTAACCAGGTATAGTACATGTTGGATAAAACGTCACACGATTGGCCTGATGGAAACAGGAAATTTATCAGTAAACTTTACAAATGTCGACAAAACAAAATAATTTGAGATTTTTGGAAACGGCTTTATGCGCAAATATTGTTGTAATAACCACATCATATCGAAGTAAACTTGGAGTCACGTGATGATATTGTGTGGTCCTCCCACTATGACTCAGGAAACCATGCAGTTTATTAGGCTACAGATCTGTTGTGTGGTCCTCCCACTACGACTCAGGAAACCATACAGTTTATTAGACTACAGATCTGTTGTGAGGTCCTCCCACTACGACTCAGGAAACCATACAGTTTATTCGGCTACAGATCTGTTGTGAGGTCCTCCCACTACGACTCAGGAAACCATACAGTTTATTAGGCTACAGATCTGTTGTGAGGTCCTCCCACTACGACTCAGGAAACCATACAGTTTATTAGGCTACAGATCTGTTGTGAGGTCCTCCCACTACGACTCAGGAAACCATGCAGTTTATTAGACTACAGATCTGTTGTGTGGTCCTCCCACTACGACTCAGGAAACCATGCAGTTTATTAGACTACAGATCTGTTGTGTGGTCCTCCCACTACGACTCAGGAAACCATGCAGTTTATTAGACTACAGATCTGTTGTGAGGTCCTCCCACTACGACTCAGGAAACCATGCAGTTTATTAGACTACAGATCTGTTGTGTGGTCCTCCCACTACGACTCAGGAAACCATGCAGTTTATTAGACTACAGATCTGTTGTGTGGTCCTCCCACTACGACTCAGGAAACCATGCAGTTTATTAGACTACAGATCTGTTGTGAGGTCCTCCCACTACGACTCAGGAAACCATGCAGTTTATTAGGCTACCAATCTGTTGTGTGGTCCTCCCACTACGACTCAGGAAACCATACAGTTCTATTAGGCTACAGATCTGTTGTGAGGTCCTCCCACTACGACTCAGGAAACCATGCAGTTTATTAGGCTACAGATCTGTTGTGAGGTCCTCCCACTACGACTCAGGAAACCATGCAGTTTATTAGGCTACCAATCTGTTGTGTGGTCCTCCCACTACGACTCAGGAAACCATACAGTTCTATTAGGCTACAGATGAAATGAGTTATGATGAACTTCACCAGGTGGTGAAAGTGCACTGTGATGTGCTTGATTCTCCTTTCCAATAAATATGGAAGGTGTTATTCTGATGACATGATAATTGATGCTTGACTACCGTTTTTACAAATACAAATATTTAGTCCATAATAATCTCATCATGTAGGCTATACCCACACTGTATCTGCAAGCTAATGACTATAGCACATGTACCAAGACCAGAGTGGGCACAGTGGTATACACACACACTTCCCCTTCTCTTTTCTCAGTCTGCATGTTCATTCCCAGGATCTCCAGTGTGAAACGCTAAACCCTCAATGTCACATGCAAAACACGTCGCCGTTTAATTCCACAGAGACACAAGGGGTCAGTGATCAACTCAGCCAGCAACTTACAGGAAGAGTGACACAAACACTGATTACACTGACGAAGGGGAAGCTGCTGTGTACAAATACTAAACAATATCCTACCACCCCCAAGACATGCAAATAAACCCTGTCACCAAGACATGCAAACACTTAATGCATGGTGCCATGATTCCTTGTCTACAAGGTGTGCTATTTTCCTTAAAAAGATAGGCAGTATATTTGTGACAAAAGCTTGACAGATCGGACCAAAATGACATTTGTCAGTTCCTCTCCCGATAGTAGAGGTCAGTTCCTCTCCCGATAGTAGAGGTCAGCTCCTCCCCCGATAGTAGAGATCAGCTCCTCTCCCGATAGTAGAAGTCAGTTCCTCTCCCGATAGTAGAGGTCAGCTCCTCTCCCGATAGTAGAGGGCAGCTCCTCTCCCGATAATAGAGGTCAGCTCCTCTCCCGATAGTAGAGGTCAGCTCCTCTCCCGATAGTAGAGGTCAGTTCCTCTCCCGATAGTAGAGGTCAGCTTCTCTCCCGATAGTAGAGATCAGCTCCTCTCCCGATAGTAGAGGTCAGCTCCTCTCCCGATAGTAGAGGGCAGCTCCTCTCCAGACAGTAGAGGTCAGCTCCTCTCCCGATAGTAGAGGTCAGCTCCTCTCCCGATAGTAGAGGTCAGCTCCTCTCCCGATAGTAGAGGTCAGCTCCTCTCCCGACAGTAGAGGTCAGCTCCTCTACCGACAGTAGAGGTCAGCTCCTCTCCCGACAGTAGAGGTCATCTCCTCTCCCGATAGGAGAGATCAGCTCCTCTCCCGATAGTAGAAGTCAGTTCCTCTCCCGAGAGTAGAGGTCAGCTCCTCTCCCGATAGTAGAGGTCAGTTGCTCTCCCGATAGTAGAGGTCAGCTCCTCTCCCGATAGTAGAGGTCAGCTCCTCTCCCGATAGTAGAGGTCAGCTCCTCTCCCGATAGTAGAGGTCAGCTCCTCTCCCGATAGTAGAGGTCAGCTCCTCTCCCGATAGTAGAGGTCAGCTCCTCTCCCGATAGTAGAGGTCAGCTCCTCTCCCGACAGTAGAGGTCAGCTCCTCTCCCGACAGTAGAGGCCAGCTCCTCTCCCGATAGTAGAGGTCAGCTCCTCTCCCGATAGTAGAGATCAGCTCCTCTCCCGATAGTAGAGGTCAGCTCCTCTCCCGATAGTAGAGGTCATCTCCTCTCCCGATAGTAGAGGTCAGCTCCTCTCCCGATAGTAGAAGTCAGTTCCTCTCCCGAGAGTAGAGGTCAGCTCCTCTCCCGATAGTATAGGTCAGTTGCTCTCCCGATAGTAGAGGTCAGCTTCTCTCCTGATAGTAGAGGTCAGTTGCTCTCCCGATAGTAGAGGTCAGCTTCTCTCCCGATAGTAGAGGTCAGCTCCTCTCACGATAGTAGAGGTCAGCTCCTCTCCCGATAGTAGAGGTCAGCTCCTCTCCCGATAGTAGAGGTCATCTCCTCTCCCGATAGTAGAGGTCAGCTCCTCTCCCGACAGTAGAGGTCAGCTCCTCTCCCGACAGTAGAGGCCAGCTCCTCTCCCGACAGTAGAGGGCAGCTCCTCTCCCGATAGTAGAGATCAGCTCCTCTCCCGATAGTAGAGGTCAGCTCCTCTCTCGATAGTAGAGGTCAGCTCCTCTCCCGACAGTAGAGGTCAGCTCCTCTCCCGAGAGTAGAGGTCAGCTCCTCTCCCGATAGTAGAGGTCATCTCCTCTCCCGATAGTAGAGGTCAGCTCCTCTCCCGATAGTAGAGGTCAGCTCCTCTCCCGATAGTAGAGGTCAGCTCCTCTCCCAATAGTAGAGGGCAGCTCCTCTCCCGATAGTAGAGGTCAGCTCCTCTCCCGATAGTAGAGGTCAGCTCCTCTCCCGATAGTAGAGGTCAGCTTCTCTCCCGACAGTAGAGGCCAGCCCCTCTCCCGACAGTAGAGGTCAGCTCATCTCCCGACAGTAGAGATCAGCTCCTCTCCCGACAGTAGAGATCAGCTCCTCTCCCGACAGTAGAGGTCAGCTCCTCTCCCGAGTGTAGAGGTCAGCCCCTCTCCCGAGAGTAGAGGTCATCCCCTCTCCCGATAGTAGAGGCCAGTCCCTCTCCCGATAGTAGAGGTCAGCTCCTCTCCCGATAGTAGAGGTCATCCCCTCTCCCGATAGTAGAGGTCAGCTCCTATCCCGATAGTAGAGGTCATCTCCTCTCCCGATAGTAGAGGTCATCCCCTCTCCCGATAGTAGAGGTCAGCTCCTCTCCCGACAGTAGAGGCCAGCTCCTCTCCCGATAGTAGAGGTCAGCTCCTCTCCCGATAGTAGAGGTCAGCTCCTCTCCCGATAGTAGAGATCAGCTCCTCTCCCGATAGTAGAGATCAGCTCCTCTCCCGATAGTAGAGGTCAGCTCCTCTCCCGACAGTAGAGGTCAGCTCCTCTCCCGATAGTAGAGGTCAGCTCCTCTCCCGACAGTAGAGGTCAGCTCCTCTCCCGATAGTAGAGGTCAGCTCCTCTCCCGATAGTAGAGGTCAGCCCCTCTCCCGATAGTAGAGGTCATCTCCTCTCCCGATAGTAGAGGTTAGCTCCTCTCCCGATAGTAGAGGTCATCTCCTCTCCCGACAGTAGAGGTCAGCCCCTCTCCCGACAGTAGAGGTCAGCTCCTCTCCCGACAGTAGAGGTCAGCTCCTCTCCCGATAGTATAGGTCAGCTCCTCTCCCGAATGTAGAGGTCAGCTCCTCTCCCGAGAGTAGAGGTCAGCCCCTCTCCCGATAGTAGAGGCCAGTCCCTCTCCCGATAGTAGAGGCCATCTCCTCTCCCGATAGTAGAGGTCATCTCCTCTCCCGACAGTAGAGGTCAGCTCCTCTCCCGATAGCAGAGGTCAGCTCCTCTCCCGATAGCAGATGTCCGCTCCTCTCCCGATAGTAGAGGTCAACTCCTCTCCCGACAGTAGAGGTCAGCTCCTCTCCCGAGAGTAGAGGTCAGCTCCTCTCCCGACATTAGAGGTCAGCTCCTCTCCCGATAGTAGAGGTCATCTCCTCTCCCGACAGTAGAGGTCAGCCCCTCTCCCGACAGTAGAGGTCAGCCCCTCTCCCGACAGTAGAGGTCAGCCCCTCTCCCGATAGTAGAGGTCAGCCCCTCTCCCGACAGTAGAGGTCAGCCCCTCTCCCGATAGTAGAGGTCAGCGCCTCTCCCGACAGCAGAGGTCAGCTCCTCTCCCGACAGTAGAGGTCAGCTCCTCTCCCGATAGTAGAGGTCAGCTCCTCTCCCGATAGTAGAGGTCAGCCCCTCTCCCGATAGTAGAGGTCAGCCCCTCTCCCGATAGTAGAGGTCAGTTCCTCTCCCTATAGTAGAGGTCAGCTCCTCTCCCGATAGCAGAGGTCAGCTCCTCTCCCGATAGCAGAGGTCAGCTCCTCTCCCGATAGTAGAGGTCAGCTCCTCTCCCGATAGCAGATGTCCGCTCCTCTCCCGATAGTAGAGGCCAGCTCCTCTCCCGACAGTAGAGGTCAGCTCCTCTCCCGACAGTAGAGGCCAGCTCCTCTCCCGATAGTAGAGGTCAGCTCCTCTCCCGATAGTAGAGGTCAGCTCCTCTCCCGATAGTAGAGATCAGCTCCTCTCCCGATAGTAGAGGTCAGCTCCTCTCCCGACAGTAGAGGTCAGCTCCTCTCCCGATAGTAGAGGTCAGCTCCTCTCCCGATAGTAGAGGTCAGCCCCTCTCCCGATAGTAGAGGTCATCTCCTCTCCCGATAGTAGAGGTCAGTGCCTCTCCCGATAGTAGAGGTCATCTCCTCTCCCGACAGTAGAGGTCAGCCCCTCTCCCGACAGTAGAGGTCAGCTCCTCTCCCGACAGTAGAGGTCAGCTCCTCTCCCGATAGTATAGGTCAGCTCCTCTCCCGAGTGTAGAGGTCAGCACCTCTCCCGAGAGTAGAGGTCAGCCCCTCTCCCGATAGTAGAGGCCAGTCCCTCTCCCGATAGTAGAGGTCATCTCCTCTCCCGATAGTAGAGGTCATCTCCTCTCCCGACAGTAGAGGTCAGCTCCTCTCCCGATAGTAGAGGTCATCTCCTCTCCCGATAGTAGAGGTTAGCTCCTCTCCCGATAGTAGAGGTCATCTCCTCTCCCGACAGTAGAGGTCAGCCCCTCTCCCGACAGTAGAGGTCAGCTCCTCTCCCGACAGTAGAGGTCAGCTCCTCTCCCGATAGTATAGGTCAGCTCCTCTCCCGAATGTAGAGGTCAGCTCCTCTCCCGAGAGTAGAGGTCAGCCCCTCTCCCGATAGTAGAGGCCAGTCCCTCTCCCGATAGTAGAGGCCATCTCCTCTCCCGATAGTAGAGGTCATCTCCTCTCCCGACAGTAGAGGTCAGCTCCTCTCCCGATAGCAGAGGTCAGCTCCTCTCCCGATAGCAGATGTCCGCTCCTCTCCCGATAGTAGAGGTCAACTCCTCTCCCGACAGTAGAGGTCAGCTCCTCTCCCGAGAGTAGAGGTCAGCTCCTCTCCCGACATTAGAGGTCAGCTCCTCTCCCGCTAGTAGAGGTCAGCTCCTCTCCCGATAGTAGAGGTCATCTCCTCTCCCGACAGTAGAGGTCAGCCCCTCTCCCGACAGTAGAGGTCAGCCCCTCTCCCGACAGTAGAGGTCAGCCCCTCTCCCGATAGTAGAGGTCAGCCCCTCTCCCGACAGTAGAGGTCAGCCCCTCTCCCGATAGTAGAGGTCAGCGCCTCTCCCGACAGCAGAGGTCAGCTCCTCTCCCGACAGTAGAGGTCAGCTCCTCTCCCGATAGTAGAGGTCAGCTCCTCTCCCGATAGTAGAGGTCAGCCCCTCTCCCGATAGTAGAGGTCAGCCCCTCTCCCGATAGTAGAGGTCAGTTCCTCTCCCTATAGTAGAGGTCAGCTCCTCTCCCGATAGCAGAGGTCAGCTCCTCTCCCGATAGCAGAGGTCAGCTCCTCTCCCGATAGTAGAGGTCAGCTCCTCTCCCGATAGCAGATGTCCGCTCCTCTCCCGATAGTAGAGGCCAGCTCCTCTCCCGACAGTAGAGGTCAGCTCCTCTCCCGACAGTAGAGGCCAGCTCCTCTCCCGATAGTAGAGGTCAGCTCCTCTCCCGATAGTAGAGGTCAGCTCCTCTCCCGATAGTAGAGATCAGCTCCTCTCCCGATAGTAGAGGTCAGCTCCTCTCCCGACAGTAGAGGTCAGCTCCTCTCCCGATAGTAGAGGTCAGCTCCTCTCCCGATAGTAGAGGTCAGCCCCTCTCCCGATAGTAGAGGTCATCTCCTCTCCCGATAGTAGAGGTCAGTGCCTCTCCCGATAGTAGAGGTCATCTCCTCTCCCGACAGTAGAGGTCAGCCCCTCTCCCGACAGTAGAGGTCAGCTCCTCTCCCGACAGTAGAGGTCAGCTCCTCTCCCGATAGTATAGGTCAGCTCCTCTCCCGAGTGTAGAGGTCAGCACCTCTCCCGAGAGTAGAGGTCAGCCCCTCTCCCGATAGTAGAGGCCAGTCCCTCTCCCGATAGTAGAGGTCATCTCCTCTCCCGATAGTAGAGGTCATCTCCTCTCCCGACAGTAGAGGTCAGCTCCTCTCCCGATAGCAGAGGTCAGCTCCTCTCCCGATAGCAGATGTCCGCTCCTCTCACGATAGTAGAGGTCAACTCCTCTCCCGACAGTAGAGGTCAGCTCCTCTCCCGAGAGTAGAGGTCAGCTCCTCTCCCGACATTAGAGGTCAGCTCCTCTCCCGCTAGTAGAGGTCAGCTCCTCTCCCGCTAGTAGAGGCCAGCTCCTCTCCCGCTAGTAGAGGCCAGCTCCTCTCCCGCTAGTAGAGATCAGCTCCTCTCCCGCTAGTAGAGGCCAGCTACTAGGTTATTATCTTCTCCTCCCTTTTCTTTCTACCACCAGATTTGATAGAGGCAACTGGAGGAGCTGAAAATAGAAAGCTGCTTCCTCCTCCATTTTGGACACACACACACACACACACACACACACGCACGCACGCACGCACGCACGCACGCACGCACGCACGCACGCACGCACGCACGCACGCACGCACGCACGCACGCACGCACGCACGCACGCACACACTCTGGATAGATGCTGGCTACCACGTCTTCCTGGACAATTAATTAGCTCGAATATTCCATGGGCGGTGACGAAGAAAAATATTCATCTCAGGTCATTTCAAGAACACTAATTTGGCTCCCTGCTCTCTTGTACATAAGTCAATAGCCTTTATCAGTGTCAGTGAGCTACTCATAGTCTTGGGCATATCTGAGGACCAAACCAATGTACATCACAAGACTACCAGCTAACAGAAACATGAAAGAAAATGGATTCTTCATTCTAAACCAGTGACATTTCAACCAGAGGAACAATTGAGTATAACAATCTACTGTAAGAAAATTGATTATTGAGCCATGCTTGGAGCTCCAGGAAAATGCAGGTGCTATGCCAGGATAATGTAGTAGTAGTGGACTATTTTGCTGATGCTACATATTAAGAATAGTTTCCAGCGTTGGTTGTTCTTTATGCATCAGACTGTCAGTAGTGTTCAGTCACACAACCAGACAACACTCTGACCGAGCCAGCAATGGGCCATATGGCCAACGACCTGACCACACGCACACACACGCACATCACACACACACACACACACACACACACTCACACACACACACACACACACACACACACACACACACACACACACACACACACACACACACACACACACACACACACACACACACACACACACACACACACACACACGGGTGTAGGAAAGAGTGTGTAGAAGTGGAGGGCACAGACAATAGCGTAGTTCTGGACTAAGAGCATTTGCAATACAGATTCTCCGTTGAGTACGTTATGCTGACTGTGATCAACGTGCTGACTAGATCTGTGATCAACATGACTAGATCTGTGATCAACGTGCTGACTAGATCTGTGATCAACGTGCTGACTAGATCTGTGATCAACGTGCTGATAGAATGGCGCCGGAGGAGATGGCTGCCGTTTACGAGCTCTTAACCAATTGTGCTATTGTGTGTGGTTTTATTTTGCGTTACTTGTAACTTATTTTGTACATAATGTTTCTGCCACCGAAAGAGCTTCTGGATATCAGGACAGCGATTACTCACCTCGTACTGGACAAAGAGTTTTTCTTTAACGAGTCGGACGCGAAGGATTTACTTCAGACAAGGCCAAACATCCCCGTCATTCGCAGGAAGAGAAGGAGATATTGGGGACGTAGGTCGGGGAGCCTTGTAAGGATCCGACGGCGAGTCCTATTAGCCATCGTACAATCATTGGATAACAAAATAGACGAGCTACGATCACGAATGTCCTACCAACAGGGCATTAACATCTGTAATGTCTTATGTTTCACCGAGTCGTGGCTGAACGACGACATGGATAAAATACAGCTGGCAGGTATTGTGCTGCATCCGCAAGACAGAACAGCTGCCTCCGGTAAGACGAGGGGTGGCAGTCTGTGTATATTTGTAAACAACAGCTGGTGCATGAGTAGAGAAGAGGCCATGTCTCCTCCCAGGACATGGAAAGTAGATCCACAGAGAAGATGCCATGTCTCCCCCCAGGACATGGAAAGTAGATCCACAGAGAAGATGCCATGTCTCCTCCCAGGACATGGAAAGTAGATCCACAGAGAAGATGCCATGTCTCCTCCCAGGACATGTAAAGTAGATCCACAGAGAAGATGCCATGTCTCCTCCCAGGACATGGAAAGTAGATCCATAGAGGCCATGTCTCCTCCCAGGACATGGAAAGTAGATCCATAGAGAAGATGCCATGTCTCCTCCCAGGACATGGAAAGTAGATCCACAGAGAAGATGCCATGTCTCCTCCCAGGACATGGAAAGTAGATCCACGGAGAAGATGCCATGTCTCCTCCCAGGACATGGAAAGTAGATCTCAAGAATGGAGAAAAACAAACTTCTAAAACCATTACAATGGCTAGAAGGATGATCCTCCTCTTCACTGTCCTACTGTGAATCACACATCCCATTCCGTCCCTGGACAATGTGGTCACTCCCTACCAGATCACTTCTGTCTGACCCATGGATGTAGCTCTATTGTGGAGGGAACCCAGACATATCCTACCCAATCAGATCCCTACTGTTTCTCAACCCAAACAATCTATTTGTCCAGCAATCGTCTTGGGAACTGTCAACAGGGAATCTCATGTGCCCCTGTGACCATGAAAAACATAACATCCCCCTGGTCAACAACCATAAATCAGCATCCCAAGTACAAGAGTCCCCCGACTCGAACATCATCTCACTGAGTCCCAAGACTCTATATCATCTCACTGAGTCCCAAGACTCTATATCATCTCACTGAGTCCCAAGACTCTATATCATCTCACTGAGTCCCAAGACTATATCATCTCACTGAGTCCCAAGACTATATCATCTCACTGAGTCCCAAGACTATATCATCTCACTGAGTCCCCCGACTCGAACATCATCTCACTGAGTACCAAGACTATATCATCTCACTGAGTACCAAGACTCTATATCATCTCACTGAGTCCCAAGACTATATCATCTCACTGAGTCCCAAGACTATATCATCTCACTGAGTCCCAAGACTATATCATCTCACTGAGTCCCAAGACTCCAAATCTTCTCACCGAGTCCCAAGACTCCACATCATCTCACTGAGTCCCAAGACTCTATATCATCTCACTGAGTCCCAAGACTCTATATCATCTCACTGAGTCCCAAGACTCCAAATCTTCTCACCGAGTCCCAAGACTCCACATCATCTCACTGAGTCCCAAGACTCTACATCTTCTCACCGAGTCCCAATACTCCACATCATCTCACTGAGTCCCAATCATCCACATTATCTCACTGAGTCCCACGCCTCCAAATCTTCTCACTGAGTCCCACGCCTCCAAATCTTCTCACTGAGTCCCAAGACTCCACATTATCTCACTGAGTCCCAAGACTCTATATCATCTCACTGAGTCCCAAGACTCCACATCATCTAACTTACTGAGTCCCAAGTCTCCAAATCTTCTCACTAAGTCCCAAGTCTCCACATCATCTCACTGAATCCCAAGACTCCACATCATCTCACTGAGTCCCAAGACTCTATCATCTCACTGAGTCCCAAGCCTCCACATCATCTCACTGAGTACCAAGCATCCACATCATCTCACTTACTGAGTCCCAATCATCCACATTATCTCACTGAGTCCCACGCCTCCAAATCTTCTCACTGAGTCCCACGCCTTCAAATCTTCTCACTGAGTCCCAAGACTCCACATTATCTCACTGAGTCCCAAGACTCCATATCATCTCACTGAGTTCCAAGCCTCCACATCATCTCACTCACTGCGCAGCATTTCAAATTCGGCCAGGCCAAGCCATCAGACATATTCAAGATTTAGACCAGGGCCCAGCCATCAGACATATTCAAGATTTAGACCAGGGCCCAGCCATCAGACATATTCAAGGTTAAGACCAGGGCCCAGCCATCAGACATATTCAAGATTTAGACCAGGGCCCAGCCATCAGACATATCCAAGGTTGAGAACATGGCCCAGCCATCAGACATATCCAAGGTTAAGACCATGGCCCAGCCATCAGACATATCCAAGGTTAAGACCAAGGCGAAGCCATCAGACATATTCAAGGTTAAGACCAGGGCCCAGCCATCAGCCATATTCAAGGTTAAGACCAGGGCCCAGCCATCAGACATATCCAAGGTTAAGACCAGGGCCCAGCCATCAGACATATTCAAGGTTAAGACCAGGGCCCAGCCATCAGACATATCCAAGGTTAAGACCAGGGCCCAGCCATCAGACATATCCAAGGTTAAGACCAGGGCCCAGCCATCAGACATATTCAAGGTTAAGACCAGGGCCCAGCCATCAGACATATCCAAGGTTAAGACAAGGGCCCAGCCATCAGACATATTCAAGGTTAAGACCAGGGCCCAGCCATCAGACATATTCAAGGTTAAGACCAGGGCCCAGCCATCAGACATATTCAAGGTTAAGACCATGGCCCAGCCATCAGACATATTCAAGGTTAAGACCAGGGCCCAGCCATCAGACATATCCATGGTCAGACCAGGGCCCAGCCATCAGACATCAAGGCAGATCCAGAGGATGTATTCAACATCTGTCACTTAAATGCACCTCAATGCACAATCAATCCCAACCTTCCCTTCTCCGTGACAACTCACGAGAGAGAGAGAGAGAGAGAGAGAGAGAGAGAGAGAGAGAGAGAGAGAGAGAGAGAGAGAGAGAGAGAGAGAGAGAGAGAGAGAAAAGAGGAGAGAGAGAGAGGAAAGAGGAGAGAGAGAGGAAAGAGGAAAGAGGAGAGAGAAAAGAGGAGAGAGAGAGAGGAAAGAGGAGAGAGAGAGAGGAAAGAGGAGAGAGGAAAGAGGGGAGAAAGAACTTTCCTTTTTAACGCTTTAGACTTAATAGCTGTGTCATTCTGACCAAGAGGTGTACGGAATGGAAACCACCTCTCTTCATGTCTTTGCTGTGTGTGTAAGACCATAGCTTTCAATGGCGTTTTTGGAAAAACGATCTATCGATTTCAAGTCCAGGTCTGTGTCTCGTCCGGCCGAAATTACCTTTTTTTCATCGATTCTTTTGATTTGAAGCTAATTGCTAAAAAGCCTAGACATTTTGAAGTAGTCAACAGAGAAGGGCACTTACAGAACTAGACGTTTTGAAGGAGTCAACAGAGGAGGGCACTGCCAGAACTAGACGTTTTGAAGGAGTCAACAGAGGAGGGCACTGCCAGAACATGCGGGATGTTCAGCTCAACCTCCCCAGCGTTGGTGGTGGGGGGGAGGGGGCTGTGATTGTGTTCACATCCCAAATGGCACCCTATTCCCTCTGACCAGTACCATAGGGCCCTAGTAGTGCACTACATAGGGAATAGGGTGCCATTTGGGACACATCCTCCATCTAATAATGGCTGTGAAGTGAAATGGCCAGTTTGGAGTCTTGTCATTCACTTCTATACAACCCCACTGGCACTAACCAGCTATACTTCAGACTAGACCGCTGAGAAGAACCATCACTTTTATACAACCCCACTGGCACTAACCAGCTATACTTCAGACTAGACCGCTGAGAAGAGCCATCATTTTTATACAACCCCACTGGCACTAACCAGCTATACTTCAGACTAGACCGCTGAGAAGAACCATCACTTTTATACAACCCCACTGGCACTAACCAGCTATACTTCAGACTAGACCGCTGAGAAGAGCCATCATTTTTATGCAACCCCACTGGCACTAACCAGCTATACTTCAGACTAGACCGCTGAGAAGAGCCATCATTTTTATACAACCCCACTGGCACTAACCAGCTATACTTCAGACTAGACCGCTGAGAAGAACCATCATTTTTATGCAACCCCACTGGCACTAACCAGCTTTACTTAAGAAATAAGGCCAGAGGAGGTGTGGTATGTGGCCAATATACCAAGGCTTATGGACTGTTCCTACGCCCAACGCAACACGGACTGTCTGGATACAGCCCTTAGCCGTGGTGTATTGGCCACATACCACAAACCCCCGAGGTGCCTTATTGCTATTATAAACTGGTTACCAACGTAATTAGAACAGTAAAAATAAATGTTTTGTTGTACCCGTGGTATACGGTCTGATATACCACGGCTATCAGCCAATCAGCATTCAGGGCTTGAACAACCTCGTTTATATTAGACCCCTGAGAAGAAGCATGAATTCTATTCAAAAGGGGAAAAAGTATTCCGTCAATGTAACATTCAGAAAGTGCATTTAGACATTTTTCAGACCCCTTGACTTTTTCCACATTTTGTTACGTTACAGCCTTATTCTAAATGGATAAAATATGTTTTTTTCCTCATCAATCTACACACAATTCCCCATACTGAAATGTTTTACAAATGTTTGCAAATGTATACAAAATAAAAAAAAACAGAAATACCTTATCTACATTAGTATTCAGACCATTTGCTATGAGACTCAAAATTGAGCTCAGGTCCATCCTGTTTCCATTGATCATCCTTGAGATGTTTCTACAACTAGATTGGAGTCCACTTGTGGTAAATTCAATTGATTGAACATGATTTGGAAAGGCACACACCTGTATATAAAAGGTCCCACAGTTGACAGAGCTGGCCGCCCAGAAATCGGGGGAGAAGGCCCTTGGTCAGGGAGGTAACCAAGAACCAGATGGTCACTCTGACAGAGCTCTAGAGTTCCTTTGTTCAGATGAAGAACCTTCCAGAAGGCCAATCATCTCTGCAGCACTCCACCAATCAGGCCTTTATGGTAGATTGGCCAGACGGAAGCCACTCCTCTGCGACAGGGACTGGGAGACTAGTCAGGATCGAGGGAAAGATGAACGGAGCAAAGTATAGAGAGATCCTTAATGAAAACCTGCTCCAGAGCGCTCAGAACCTGAGACTGGGGCAAAGGTTCACCTTCCAACAGGACAACAACCCTAAGCACACAGCCAAGACAATACAGGAGTGGACAGGTCTCTGAATGTCCTTGAGTGGACCAGCCAGAGCCCGGACTTGAACCCGATCTAACATCTCTGGAGAGACTTGAAAATAGCTGTGCAGCGAGGCTCCCCATCCAACCTGACAGAGCTTGAGAGGATTTGCAGAAAAGAATGGGAGAAGCTCCCCAAATACAGCTGTGCCAAGCTTGTAGCGTCATACCCAAGAAGACTCAAGGCTGTAATCGCTGCCAAAGGTGCTTCAACAAAGTATAGATTAAAGGTTCTGAATACTTATGTAAATGTGACATTTCATTTTTTTTTTTTTTTTTTTTTTACACATTTGCATAAAAACTCTAAAAATCTGTTTTTGCTTTGTCATTATTGGGTATTGTGTGTAGATTGATGAGGGAAGACACAATTTAATCCATTTTAGAATATGTCTATATATAACGTAACAAAATGAAGAAAAAGTCAAGGGGTCTGAATACTTTTCGAATGCACTGTACTGTAGTTACACCCTATATTTAGACATCCTATATTTAGACACTGTGGACTGTGAAATGCAGGCAAGATGATAACAGCCTATCTTTAATTTCTCCATTATCTGTGCCAATATGTAAATGAGCAGGGAATAATTGTTGGTCTCTCTAGATTGAAGTCATTAATCCAACATTTAGCAACAAGACTTCTGTCACAAGATGTCATTCATAATTATTAATCGAGATGATAGTGTCTTATGTAATATATAAAATGTAACACCAGTGATGTGTTTTCATGGATGCCAAGGGAAGCCAGGCTTACCCAAAACAAGTGAAGAAGATAAATTATCTTTTGTCTCACACGGTACCCAAACCGGCTGCTCCATCATGCTCCATCGTGCTCCATCGTGCTCCATCGTTCTCCATCGTGCTCCATCGTACTCCATCGTGCTCCATCGTGCTCCATCGTGCTCCATCGTGCTCCATCGTACTCCATCGTGCTCCATCGTGCTCCATCGTGCTCCATCGTGCTCCATCGTACTCCATCGTGCTCCATCGTGCTCCATCGTGCTCCATCGTGCGCTATCGTGCATAAATGTATTTTGTCCCCCCACACCAAACGCGATCACGACACGCAGGTTAAAATATCAAAATAAACTCTGAACCGATTACATTCATTTGGGGACAGGTCGAAAAGCATTAAACATGTATTGCAATTTAGCTAGCTAGCTTGCACATGTTAGCTAATTTGTTCTATTTAGCTAGCTTGCTGTTGCTAGCTAATTTGTCTAGGGATATAAATGTCCTCTACTCCGACAATTAATCCACATATAAAACGCTCAACCGAATTGTTTCTAGTCATCTCTCCTCCTTCCAGGCTTTTTCTTCTTTGAATTTACATGGTGATTGGCATCTAAACTTTCATAGTATTACCACGACGACCGGCAAAACAGTTCGTCTTTCAATCACCCACGTGGGTATAACCAATGAGGAGATGGCACGTGGGTACCTGCTTCTAGAAACCAATGAGGAGATGGGAGAGGCAGGACTTGCAGCGCGATCTGCCTCAGAAATAGAACTGATTTCTATTTTAGCCCTTGGCAACGCGGACGCTCGTTGGCGCGCGCGAGCAATGTGGGTGCTATAATTGAATAACATGGATTTCAACAAAAGAATTGCAACGCTCGCTCACGTGTCCGGTCTGGTCAACATGTCACTGTGTTTCATAGTTTTCCTTCAATTCGCAAGAAGCTGAATGTATCTCACTTGAGAAAGCATCCGAGCGAGTGAATCAGCGCCCCTCTGTCTCTCTACATATGCCCATCTATCTGATGCTGTCTGGTCAGTGAATCAGCTCTCCTCTGTCTCTCTACATATGCCCATCTATCTGATGCTGTCTGGTCAGTGAATCAGCTCCCCTCTGTCTCCCTACATCTATCTGATGCTGTCTGGTCAGTGAATCAGCTCCCCTCTGTCTCCCTACATCTATCTGATGCTGTCTGGTCAGTGAATCAGCTCCCCTCTGTCTCCCTACATCTATCTGATGCTGTCTGGTCAGTGAATCAGCTCCCCTCTGTCTCCCTACATCTATCTGATGCTGTCTGGTCAGTGAATCAGCTCCCCTCTGTCTCCCTACATCTATCTGATGCTGTCTGGTCAGTGAATCAGCTCCCCTCTGTCTCCCTACATCTATCTGATGCTGTCTGGTCAGTGAATCAGCTCCCCTCTGTCTCCCTACATCTATCTGATGCTGTCTGGTCAGTGAATCAGCTCCCCTCTGTCTCTCTACATATGCCCATCTATCTGATGCTGTCTGGTCAGTGAATCAGCTCTCCTCTGTCTCTCTACATATGCCCATCTATCTGATGCTGTCTGGTCAGTGAATCAGCTCCCCTCTGTCTCCCTACATCTATCTGATGCTGTCTGGTCAGTGAATCAGCTCCCCTCTGTCTCCCTACATCTATCTGATGCTGTCTGGTCAGTGAATCAGCTCCCCTCTGTCTCCCTACATCTATCTGATGCTGTCTGGTCAGTGAATCAGCTCCCCTCTGTCTCCCTACATCTATCTGATGCTGTCTGGTCAGTGAATCAGCTCCCCTCTGTCTCCCTACATCTATCTGATGCTGTCTGGTCAGTGAATCAGCTCCCCTCTGTCTCCCTACATCTATCTGATGCTGTCTGGTCAGTGAATCAGCTCCCCTCTGTCTCCCTACATCTATCTGATGCTGTCTGGTCAGTGAATCAGCTCCCCTCTGTCTCCCTACATCTATCTGATGCTGTCTGGTCAGTGAATCAGCTCCCCTCTGTCTCTCTACATATCCTCAACTATCTGATGCTGTCTGGTCAGTGAAACAGCTCCCCTCTGTCTCTCTACATATCCTCAACTATCTGATGCTGTCTGGTCAGTGAAACAGCTCCCCTCTGTCTCTCTACATATCCTCAACTATCTGATGCTGTATGGTCCAAAAGAGTCTGACATTGTTCCCACCCGTAACATTTAACGCAATGGAAGCCAGCGAGCACCTGGGGTCCCTTGATAAAAAAAAAAACTGTGAATGATCCTAAATAAGTGTCAAGGGAAGCCAGCTTGGAGCACATATCATTCAGGTGAGGACACTGCAATCTAATCCTCCCCCATTGTCAGAAACAACTTGAATTGTTGCATCTGGTTATGTTGTAGTCCTCCGGTTGCTAGCTATCTAGCTAGCTAACTAAATCGGTCCTTTCCTAAAGTAGCCATGGAGGGAGATAGGGATTTGGACTTGTGGTTTTACTTAATTCTCCGTACTGGCCAATGATTATAGTGGCAATTCTGATCCAACCATTAAATTATACATTTTTTTTGCCCCTGACCTGAGAGGATGGAAGTTCAATAAGTAGCCAGATGTAGAAGGCTAATGTTAACTAGATAACGTTGCCCACAAATGGAATTTAGGCTAGCGAGCAAGCATTTTAGCCAGGTAGCCTATGACAACAAAAACTAAAAGCGTGTACTGTATGACAGAGTGATAGACCGTTTAGGCATCATGAAAGACAGGAGGATGGCATTGGTGTTTCTCTACAAGTAGGGTTGTAACGGGTGTCTAGATCTTCCTCCTCCTCGGACGAGGAGAGGAGAGAAGGATCGGAGGACCAAAATGCAGCGGGTTGTGAATACATAATGATTTATTTACAGACGAAGACGAAACACGAAGAACACTTGAAATGATTACAAAATAACAAAATGAAAACGTAGACAGACCTGAACTCTGAGAACTTACATGAAACACGAAGAACGCACGAACAGGTACAGACTACAACAAACCGAAACAGTCCCGTGTGGTGCGCAGACACAGACACGGAAGACAATCACCCACAAACAAACAGTGTGAACAGCCAACCTATATATGATTCTCAATCAGAGGAAAAGTCAAACACCTGTCTCTGATTGAGAACCATATAAGGCTAATTACCAACCACCTAAACATAGAAACACAAAACATAGAATGCCCACCCCAACTCACCCCCTGACCAACTAAACACATACAAAAATAACATAAAACAGGTCAGGAACGTGACAGAACCCCCCCCTCAAGGTGCGAACTCCGGACGCACCACCAAAAGTCTAGGGGAGGGTCTGGATGGGCATCTGTCCACGGTGGTGGCTCAGGCTCTGGGCGTGGTTCCCATCCCACCATAATAAATCCCCGCTTCTTTATCCCCCTCACAATGACCACCCTCCAAATACCCCCACCTAAATTAAGGGGCATCACCAGGATAAGGAGCAGCACCGGAATGAGGGGCAACACCGGAATGAGGGGCAACACCAGAATGAGGGGCAACACCAGAATGAGGGGCAACACCAGAATGAGGGACAACACCAGACTGAGGGACGGATCCTGGCTGGCTGGCTCTGGCGGATCCTGGCTGGCTGGCTCTGGCGGATGCTGGCTGGATGACGGCTCTGGCGGATCCTGGCTGGATGACGGCTCTGGCTGGTCATGGCTGGATGACGGCTCTGGCTGGTCATGGCTGGATGACGGCTCTGGCTGGTCATGGCTGGATGATGGCTCTGGCTGGTCATGGCTGGATGACGGCTCTGGCTGGTCATGGCTGGATGACGGCTCTGGCTGGTCATGGCTCGCTGACGGCTCTGGCTGGTCATGGCTCGCTGACGGCTCTGGCTGGTCATGGCTCGCTGACGGCTCTGGCTGGTCATGGCTCGCGGAAGGCTCTGGCTGATCCTGTCTGGCGGAAGGCTCTGGCTGATCCTGTCTGGCGGAAGGCTCTGGCTGATCCTGTCTGGCGGAAGGCTCTGGCTGATCCTGTCTGGCGGAAGGCTCTGGCTGATCCTGTCTGGCGGAAGGCTCTAGCGGCTCCTGTCTGGCGGAAGGCTCTAGCGGCTCCTGTCTGGCGGACGGCTCTGAAAGCTCATGGCAGACGGGCTGCTTTGCAGGCTCAGTACAGACGGGCGGCATTGAAGGCTCAGTACAGACGGGCAGTTCATGCGGCGCTTGGCAGACGGACAGTTCAGACGGCGTTGGGCAGACGGACAGTTCAGACGGCGTTGGGCAGACGGACAGTTCAGACGGCGTTGGGCAGACGGACAGTTCAGGTGCCGTTGGGCAGACGGGCAGTTCAGGCACCGTTGGGCAGACGGGCAGTTCAGGCGCCGTTGGGCAGACGGCAGACTCTGGCCGGCTGAGACGCACTATAGGCCTGGTGCGTGGTGCCGGAACTGGAGGTACCGGGCTAAAGCTACGCACCTTCAGGCTAGTGCGGGGAGCAGCAACAGGGCACACTGGACTCTCAAAGCGTACTGTAGGCCTGGTGCGTGGTACCGGCACTGGTGGTACCGGGCTGAGGGCACGCACATCAGGGCGAGTACGGGGAGAAGGAACAGTGCGTACAGGGAACAGTGCGTATAAGGCTTGGTGCGTGGTGCCGGAACTGGAGGCACTGGGCTGGATACACACACCACAGGGAGAGTGCGTGGAGGAGGAACAGGGCTCTGGAGACGCACTGGAAACCTGGTGCGTGGTGTAGGCACTGGTGGTACTGGGTTGGGGCGGGGAGGTGGCGCCGGAAATACCGGACCGTGCAGGCGTACTGGCTCCCTTGAGCACTGAGCCTGCCCAACCTTACCTGGTTGTATGCTCCCCGTCGCCCGACCAGTGCGGGGAGGTGGAATAACCCGCACCGGGCTATGTAGGCGAACCGGGGACACCATGCGTAAGGCTGGTGCCATGTAAGCCGGCCCGAGGAGACGTACTGGTGGCCAGATATGTAGGGCCGGCTTCATGACATCCGGCTCAATACTCAATCTAGCCCGGCCGATACGAGGAGCTGGTATGTACCGCACCGGGCTGTGCACACGTACAGGAGACACCATGCGCTCTACTGCGTAACACGGTGTCTGCCCGTACTCTCGCTCTCCACGGTAAGTACAGGGAGTGGGCGCAGGTCTCCTACCTGACTTCGCCACTCTCCCTTCTAGCCCCCCCCAATACATTTTTGGGGTTTACTCACAGGCTTCCAGCCACGTCTCCTTGCTGCCTCCTCATACCACCGCTCCTGGGCTTTAGCTGCCTCCCTCTCTTCCCGAGAGCGGCGATTCTCTCCTGCCTTAGCCCAGGGTCCTTCTCCATTCAATATCTGCTCCCATGTCCACGAGTCCTGTTTTCTTTGTTGCGCTCTCCCCCGTCGCTTGGTCCTAGGTTGGTGGGTGATTCTGTAACGGGTGTCTAGATCTTCCTCCTCCTCGGACGAGGAGAGGAGAGAATGATCGGAGGACCAAAATGCAGCGGGTTGTGAATACATAATGATTTATTTACAGACGAAGACGAAACACGAAGAACACTTGAAATGATTACAAAATAACAAAACGAAAACGTAGACAGACCTGAACTCTGAGAACTTACATGAAACACGAAGAACGCACGAACAGGTACAGACTACAACAAACCGAAACAGTCCCGTGTGGTGCGCAGACACAGACACGGAAGACAATCACCCACAAACAAACAGTGTGAACAGCCAACCTATATATGATTCTCAATCAGAGGAAAAGTCAAACACCTGTCTCTGATTGAGAACCATATAAGGCTAATTACCAACCACCTAAACATAGAAACACAAAACATAGAATGCCAACCCCAACTCACGCCCTGACCAACTAAACACATACAAAAATAACATAAAACAGGTCAGGAACGTGACAAGGGTGAGTCAACATGTTATTTCAACTTGCGCGCACACACACAGAAACCAGAACCACGGACAGCCACATCATATTTAGCTTACGTTGATTGGATTAAATTGTTTTTGATAGCTTTTAGTTGTCACTGTATTAGACTAAGCAGAGAGGTGATTTGATGTTGAAATGTTGAAGTAGAAATGTTGCTGGAACAGTGGAGGAAGCTTGGGATGGAAGTAGAAATAACATGTTGATTCACATGTAGAGAAACGCCATTCTCCTCTCTATGTTGACCAAACGGTCCATCACTCTGTCCTGGCAACTTGCGGTATCTCTCCGTGGTTCTAAATCAATAGTTGTTTAGCAGTCCGAAAATGTCGGAAGTATGAATTTAGGCTGGGTTTCTGTACAGCACTTCGAGATATTAGCTGATGTACGAAGGGCTATATAAAATAAACTTGATTTGATTTATGAATCTACCATGCTGTAGGTCTGTTACATGCAATATGCTTTGTGGACTTCACCGCTTTTGTGACAAAACAAATGTATGGTTAAATTTATTCTGCCACTGTGTCTTCTTATTGTCTCGGTGTTTAGGTCTATATATCACAGTGTCAAGGCATATGAACTAACAGGTTATAGAGACATATGAACTAACAGGTTATAGAGGCATATGAACTAACAGGTTATAGAGGCATATGAACTAACAGGTTATAGAGGCATATGAACTAACAGGTTATAGAGGCATATGAACTAACAGGTTATAGAGGCATATGAACTAACAGGTTATAGAGGCATATGAACTAACAGGTTATAGAGGCATATGAACTAACAGGTTATAGAGGCATATGAACTAACAGGTTATAGAGGCATATGAACTAACAGGTTATAGAGGCATATGAACTAACAGGTTATAGAGGCATATGAACTAACAGGTTATAGAGGCATATGAACTAACAGGTTATAGAGGCATATGAACTAACAGGTTATAGAGGCATATGAACTAACAGGTTATAGAGGCATATGAACTAACAGGTTATAGAGGCATATGAACTAACAGGTTATAGAGGCATATGAACTAACAGGTTATAGAGGCATATGAACTAACAGGTTATAGAGGCATATGAACTAACAGGTTATAGAGGCATATGAACTAACAGGTTATAGAGGCATATGAACTAACAGGTTATAGAGGCATATGAACTAACAGGTTATAGAGGCATATGAACTAACAGGTTATAGAGGCATATGAACTAACAGGTTATAGAGGCATATGAACTAACAGGTTATAGAGGCATATGAACTAACAGGTTATAGAGGCATATGAACTAACAGGTTATAGAGGCATATGAACTAACAGGTTATAGAGGCATATGAACTAACAGGTTATAGAGGCATATGAACTAACAGGTTATAGAGGCATATGAACTAACAGGTTATAGAGGCATATGAACTAACAGGTTATAGAGGCATATGAACTAACAGGTTATAGAGACATATGAACTAACAGGTTATAGAGGCATATGAACTAACAGGTTATAGAGGCATATGAACTAACAGGTTATAGAGACATATGAACTAACAGGTTATAGAGACATATGAACTAACAGGTTATAGAGGCATATGAACTAACAGGTTATAGAGGCATATGAACTAACAGGTTATAGAGGCATATGAACTAACAGGTTATAGAGGCATATGAACTAACAGGTTATAGAGGCATATGAACTAACAGGTTATAGAGGCATATGAACTAACAGGTTATAGAGACATATGAACTAACAGGTTATAGAGACATATGAACTAACAGGTTATAGAGGCATATGAACTAACAGGTTATAGAGACATATGAACTAACAGGTTATAGAGACATATGAACTAACAGGTTATAGAGGCATATGAACTAACAGGTTATAGAGGCATATGAACTAACAGGTTATAGAGACATATGAACTAACAGGTTATAGAGGCATATGAACTAACAGGTTATAGAGGCATATGAACTAACAGGTTATAGAGGCATATGAACTAACAGGTTATAGAGGCATATGAACTAACAGGTTATAGAGGCATATGAACTAAAAGGTTATAGAGACATATGAACTAACAGGTTATAGAGGCATATGAACTAACAGGTTATAGAGGCATATGAACTAACAGGTTATAGAGGCATATGAACTAACAGGTTATAGAGACATATGAACTAACAGGTTATAGAGGCATATGAACTAACAGGTTATAGAGGCATATGAACTAACAGGTTATAGAGGCATATGAACTAACAGGTTATAGAGGCATATGAACTAACAGGTTATAGAGACATATGAACTAACAGGTTATAGAGGCATATGAACTAACAGGTTATAGAGGCATATGAACTAACAGGTTATAGAGACATATGAACTAACAGGTTATAGAGACATATGAACTAACAGGTTATAGAGGCATATGAACTAACAGGTTATAGAGGCATATGAACTAACAGGTTATAGAGGCATATGAACTAACAGGTTATAGAGGCATATGAACTAACAGGTTATAGAGGCATATGAACTAACAGGTTATAGAGGCATATGAACTAACAGGTTATAGAGGCATATGAACTAACAGGTTATAGAGGCATATGAACTAACAGGTTATAGAGGCATATGAACTAACAGGTTATAGAGGCATATGAACTAACAGGTTATAGAGGCATATGAACTAACAGGTTATAGAGGCATATGAACTAACAGGTTATAGAGGCATATGAACTAACAGGTTATAGAGACATATGAACTAACAGGTTATAGAGGCATATGAACTAACAGGTTATAGAGACATATGAACTAACAGGTTATAGAGGCATATGAACTAACAGGTTATAGAGGCATATGAACTAACAGGTTATAGAGGCATATGAACTAACAGGTTATAGAGGCATATGAACTAACAGGTTATAGAGGCATATGAACTAACAGGTTATAGAGGCATATGAACTAACAGGTTATAGAGGCATATGAACTAACAGGTTATAGAGGCATATGAACTAACAGGTTATAGAGGCATATGAACTAAAAGGTTATAGAGACATATGAACTAACAGGTTATAGAGGCATATGAACTAACAGGTTATAGAGGCATATGAACTAACAGGTTATAGAGGCATATGAACTAACAGGTTATAGAGACATATGAACTAACAGGTTATAGAGGCATATGAACTAACAGGTTATAGAGGCATATGAACTAACAGGTTATAGAGGCATATGAACTAACAGGTTATAGAGGCATATGAACTAACAGGTTATAGAGGCATATGAACTAACAGGTTATAGAGGCATATGAACTAACAGGTTATAGAGGCATATGAACTAACAGGTTATAGAGGCATATGAACTAACAGGTTATAGAGGCATATGAACGAACAGGTTATAGAGGCATATGAACTAACAGGTTATAGAGGCATATGAACTAACAGGTTATAGAGGCATATGAACGAACAGGTTATAGAGGCATATGAACTAACAGGTTATAGAGGCATATGAACTAACAGGTTATAGAGCAAACAACACAATTATCACTACACATAGGTTGAAATATGGCGTTTTATTTCTGGCTTGGCTTTCCCGGTCATTTTACCCACGCACCGCTAATACTCAGCACAGAGTATTCTAGCAGCCAGTATTCTAGCAGCCAGCAATTTGGCATTAGAGACGTCTAATGCTTTACAAATCAACTAGCTGGCGCAGTCCAGCTTTCTCCTAGACTATGTGTTACCATACATTTTCTCCAAACGGCAGTAATGTCTGGATTGGTCCTACAGTATTTACAACGGTTTGGTAACGTTGACGTTCCAGGAAGAACAATGAGCCAAATCCTCTGCAGTATTTAATCACCATTGGTGAGCTGCAATTCTTCTAACACATCTTTGACATATCAAAAAACTACACAATACACTATTACACAACATCCTCAGAGAAGTGGCTGGGGGGTGTGTGTCTGTGTCTGTGTCTGTGTGTGTGTGTGTGTATGTGCGTGTGTGTGTGTCTGTGTGTGTGTGTGTGTCTGTGTGTGTCTGTGTGTGTGCGTGCGTGTGTCTGTGTCTGTGTCTGTGTCTGTGTCTGTGTCTGTGTGTGTGTGTGTGTGTGTGTGTGTGTGTGTGTGTGTGTGTGTGTGTGTGTGTGTGTGTGTGTGTGTGTGTGTGTGTGTGTGTGTGTGTGTGTGTGTGTGTGTGTGTGTGTGTGTGTGTGTGTGTGTGTGTGTGTGTGTGTGTGTATGTGTGTTCTAGCCACTATGATGCTGTGGTAAAATCATTTCTCCATGCCTCTGAAGTTTACTTCACCAATGAAAGAATCTTTCTGGCCCACAGAGGTAATCTAAACAGCCGTGAGCTCGTGTGCCATCTTCAGAGGTGGGCTTTTTCCTTTTTTCTTTTGGAAAGTGTCTCAGTACTTTCAGGACAATCTCAGGCATACTCCCAAATCACACCATAGTCCCTCTTTAGTGCCCTTATTTTGACCAGGGCCCATAGAGCATTATATAAGGAATAGGATGTGGTTTGGGATATTTTTCCTGCTGTCTGCTGGGGTTTATTCAGAGCAGTAATATATACCTTAACCAGCTCTTAACTACCTCAGCTACCTCTAGTTCTCTCCTGCTGTGCTGGTAATGGTTTTAAAGAGCCTTTCATATTATCCTGGCTGTAAACCAGCTTTATTCCTCATTATCCTGGCTATATACCAGCTTTATACCTCATTGTCCTGGCTCTATACCAGCTTTATACCTCATTATCCTGGCTGTAAACCAGCTTTATTCCTCATTATCCTGGCTCTATACCAGCTTTATACCTCATTATCCTGGCTCTATACCAGCTTTATTCCTCATTATCCTGGCTCTATACCAGCTTTATACCTCATTATCCTGGCTCTATACCAGCTTTATACCTCATTATCCTGGCTCTATACCAGCTTTATTCCTCATTATCCTGGCTGATTACTGGCTTTATACCTCATTATCCTGGCTGTATAATGGCTTTATTCCTCATTGTCCTGGCTATATACCAGTTTTATTCCTCATTATCCTGGCTCCAAACCAGCTTTATTCCTCATTGTCCTGGCTGTATACCAGTTTTATTTCTCATTGTCCTGGCTGTATACCAGCTTTATTCCTCATTATCCTGGCTGTATACCAGCTTTATTCATCATTGTCCTGGCTCTATACCAGCTTTATACCTCATTGTCCTGGCTGTATACCAGCTTTATTCCTCATTGTCCTGGCTGTATACCAGCTTTATACCTCATTATCCTGGCTGTATACCAGCTTTATTCCTCATTGTCCTGGCTGTATACCAGCTTTATTCCTCATTATCCTGGCTGTATACCAGCTTTATTCCACATTGTCCTGGCTCTATACCAGCTTTATACCTCATTATCCTGGCTCTATACCAGCTTTATACCTCATTATCCTGGCTCTATACCAGCTTTATTCCTCATTATCCTGGCTGATTACTGGCTTTATACCTCATTATCCTGGCTGTATAATGGCTTTATTCCTCATTATCCTGGCTGTATACCAGTTTTATTTCTCATTGTCCTGGCTGTATACCAGCTTTATTCCTCATTATCCTGGCTGTATACCAGCTTTATTCCTCATTGTCCTGGCTCTATACCAGCTTTATACCTCATTGTCCTGGCTGGATACCAGCTTTATTCCTCATTGTCCTGGCTGTATACCAGCTTTATACCTCATTATCCTGGCTGTATACCAGCTTTATTCCTCATTGTCCTGGCTGTATACCAGCTTTATTCCTCATTATCCTGGCTCTATACCAGCTTTATTCCTCATTATCCTGGCTGATTACTGGCTTTATACCTCATTATCCTGGCTGTATAATGGCTTTATTCCTCATTATTCTGGCTGTATACCAGTTTTATTTCTCATTGTCCTGGCTGTATACCAGCTTTATTCCTCATTATCCTGGCTGTATACCAGCTTTATTCCTCATTGTCCTGGCTCTATACCAGCTTTATACCTCATTGTCCTGGCTGTATACCAGCTTTATTCCTCATTGTCCTGGCTGTATACCAGCTTTATACCTCATTATCATGGCTGTATACCAGCTTTATTCCTCATTGTCCTGGCTGTATACCAGCTTTATTCCTCATTATCCTGGCTCTATACCAGCTTTATTCCACATTGTCCTGGCTCTATACCAGCTTTATTCCTCATTATCCTGGCTGTATACCAGTTTATTCCTCATTATCCTGGCTCTATACCAGCTTTATTCCTCATTATCCTGGCTGTATACCAGTTTTATTCCTCATTATCCTGGCTGTATAATGGCTTTATTCCTCATTGTCCTGGCTGTATACCAGTTTTATTCCTCATTATCCTGACTCTCTACCAGCTTTATTCCTCATTATCCTGGCTGTATACCAGTTTATTCCTCATTGTCCTGGCTGTATACCAGCTTTATTCCTCATTATCCTGGCTCTATACCAGCTTTATTCCTCATTATCCTGGCTGTATACCAGCTTTATTCCTCATTATCCTGGCTGTATACCAGCTTTATTCCTCATTATCTTGGCTCTATACCAGCTTTATTCCTCATTATCCTGGCTCTATACCAGCTTTATTCCTTATTGTCCTGGCTGTATACCATCTTTATACCTCATTATCCTGGCTCTAAACCCTACCATAGGACTTTCCAAGGCACTCAGTCCTCAAATCTACCAACGGAGAGGGCAGGGTGTTTTGTGACAAATTGAATTAAGCTAATTTAAACTCTTTTCATTTGCTGTAAATTGTGTTTTGTTTTTGTCCTCGAATGAAGTGGATTGTGATTATTTGTTTGTAATTAAGATTATAATGCATGCTTAATAAGTGGCCCACTGTCACGTTCCTGACCTGTTTTCTGTTGTTTGGTATGTGTTTATTGGTCAGGGCGTGAGTTTTGGGTGGGCAGTCTATGTTTTCTGTTTCTATGTTGGTTTTGGGTTGCCTGGTATGGCTCTCAATTAGAGGCAGGTGTTTGACGTTTCCTCTGATTGAGAGTCATATTAAGGTAGGTTGTTCTCACTGTTTGTTTGTGGGTGATTGTCGTCCGTGTCTGTGTCTGCGCACCACACGGGACTGTAGTGTTTGTTCGTTCGTTTGTTATAGTACTTTTACTGCCTCAGAAACCCGGATCCGGGATCACCCCCCACCCCCCCCACACTGATTAGCATCGCTAGCATAGCGTCACAATTAAATAGTAGCATCTAAATATCATTAAATCACAAGTCCAAGACACCAAATGAAAGATACAGATCTTGTGAATAAAGCCACCATTTCAGATTTTTAAAATGTTTTACAGGGAAGACAAAATATGTAAATCTATTAGCTAACCCCGTTAGCAAAAGACACCACTTTTCTAACTGCATCAGTTTCTTACTCCATCAGGTGCTATCACCAATTCGGCCAAATAAAGATATTGATAGCCACTAACCAAGAAAAAACCTCATCAGATGACAGTCTGATAACATATTTATTGTATAGCATAGGTTTTGTTAGAAAAATTTGCATATTTCAGGTATAAATCATAGTTTGCAATTGCAGCCACCATCACAAATCTCCCCAAAGCGACTAGAATTACTACATAGAGCAACGTGTATTACCAATTTACTCATCATAAAACATTTCTTAAAAATACACAGCTCACAGCAATGGATAGACACAGATCTTGTGAATTCAGACAATATTTCAGATTTTCAAAGTGTCTTACAGCGAAAACACAATAAATCGTTATATTAGCATACCACATTTGCAAACGTTACCCGAGCATTGATTCAAGGCAAAATTAGCTATAGCGTTATCATCACCAAAATACATTAATTTTTTCACTAACCTTCTCAGAATTCTTCCGATGACACTCCTGTAACATCATATTACACAATCCATATAGAGTTTGATCGAAAATGTGCATATTTAGCGGCACAAATCGTGCTTACACAATGGAAATAGTGTTCAACTACTCAAGCAATCTGCCCGGCGCCATTTTGAAAATACAACTATTTTTATCGAAAACTATTCATAAACTTGACTAAAAAAATACAGGTTGGACATGAAATGAAAGATGCATTAGTTATTAATGCAACCGCTGAGTTAGATTTTTAAAATTAACGTTACTAGACATACAGTGTGCGTTACAGCCAGACTAGTGCCGCAATAATGGCGTCACTAATCGCCATTATTGAGTTTACATTTTTCCACATAAAAACGGAATAACATCATAAATAGCTCTTACTTTTCGACGAGCTTCCATCAGAATCTTGGCCAAGTGGTCCTTTGTCCAAAAGAATCGTTGCTTGGTTGTAAAACGTTGCATTCAACTTCTGATATAGCAGCTAACAATAGCTAACAATAGCTATTTTGCCCCAACGTGTCCAAATCCTCAAGACGCAATACTGAGGAAATTCCGAAAAATAGCAATATACTCGCATAATCTGATATAACTCGGTTTAAAATAGCTTCGTTATGATGCTTCTAACACCTATATCGAATTAAATTACAGACGGATACATCTAACGTTGATAACTGAGCGTTTGAAAATGGCATCCTGAGGTCCCTTTCTGCGTAATGGTCAGCGTCGAAAAGATGGCGCACCTCACTCCTTGGCCTTTTATAACCTCTGAGAGCTACGTATAAAGCCCATTCCACTTCTCATTGGTTACTGACATCCAGGGGAAGGCGGGTGCAGTTCATGTCGTTCCATAGGATACACACAGACCTTTAAAACTGATCTGAGACCAGAGCTTCGCTCTCAGACATTCGCAGTACCTGTCATGGATTTCGCTGTAGAAAGAGTTCTGGGTCACCCACAGACATAATTCCAACGGTTTATGAAACTAGAGACTGTTTTCTATCCAATAGAATTAATAATATGCATATTGTACGAGCAAGAATTGAGTACGAGGCAGTTTAATTTGGCAACACCCAGAAAAAATAAATGCTAACTGCTCCCCCTATTGACAAAAGGTTATAGTCTGTACCTGTTCCTACGTGCTTCGTGTTATATGTAAGTTCTCATGGTTTAGGTCAGTCTACATTCGTTTTTGTTATTTTGTAATCTTTCCAAGTGTTTGTTTTCGTGTCTCGTCGTTTGATTTAATAAATCATTATGTATTCACAACCCGCTGCATTTTGGTCGAATCACTACTCCTCCTCTTCGTATGAAGAGGAGGAGGAATGCCGTTACACCCACACTGTTAATTTAGTCTCATTGCAGTAGATAGCTAATATGATGAAATTGCACGGTTTCCAGATTAAAATCAAGTTAGTAAAGAATAGAGTGTAAATAATGTGGCATGTTACCAAAGGTCAAAAGGTCGACTAAATGTGACATCGGTGTGCAGGTTCCTATTGTCACCAAACTATATCATTCTAACCCGTTTTTCCATCTCTCAGTATTATTTCTTTAGCTCAGAGCAGAAAGCCCACCACAAGCCACATAATCCTAGCTAGTCTCCTCCATTGGAATAGATGTACTAGACCATTACACTGTGATCCATAAATACACACAAATTGTCCGTTATTAGAGAAACAAACAAAATATTTAAAAAATATTTTAAAAAATCTGAATCTGAAAAACATGTATCTACTCCTCTCTGAAGATCTCCCGTTGAGTGGTTTAATCAATTAAGGTGTTTTTTAAAGTGAAGCGCCTTATCTGGTGACTTCAACATTAACCTTCCATTAAACCATTACAGGCACTGTTAAATGTACCCCAGTCAATAATGCTAATTCACCCCCCCCCCCCCCCTTGTATATAGCTGTAAAGAAATTGGTATTCATATTATGGTAAAGTGGTACTGACAGTCTTTATGACAAGCTATTAGAAGTTGGAAAAGTCAATACGCTGACTGAGATGTTTCACACTGCTATGAGTTATGTTGCCGGAGTGGGATTCTTGGCACTGATTTTAGCAGAAGGTCACCCGGCCTCTCGTGGTCAATGCTTTTCGAGGACGTTGATATTGAAGTGATGGGGACACGCCCCCCCCCCCCCCCCCCCCCCTCTTCATGTCTCGCCTATAACCCCACCCTGTAATAACAAATGGTGTTCATAAGTGAAAATTGCTTCCCTGAAATCAGGCAGTCCATAGGGGGTTCCCCTGGGGTCAGTGTTAATGCCCCTCTCAGGGAAAGAATGGGCCCGCTTTCTGCTCCTTGATCTGCTTAAAGTGATGAAGGATGCTGAAAATCATTATCAGTCTTCAAGAAGGGGAGAAAATTGAGTTATAATCTCCGTATTAGGCCAACGTTACTGCAGAGTAGCCAAGAAAGCTTTTTATGGGGATGTCTCGAGAGCAGACTTATCCAGACCATTTAAAAGGCACATGATACAGTTAAAGCTGCAATAGGTCACTTTTTTTTGTCCGACCTGACCAAATTCACTTAGAAATGCCTGTTATAGATCTGTCATTCTCATTGAAAGCCAGTCCAAGAAGCAGTAGATCTCTTCCAAATGCGCTATTTCTGGTACTTCCCGTTCTTAAGTTTTGTTTTTTGCATGTTTTAACTTTAGGTTTTGTTCACCAGCTTCACAACAGCTGAAAATACATTATTTTGGGGATTATGTAAAATATATTTTTCACAGCAGTTTAGATGGTACAATTACTCTGTACACTACACTTGCTTGTTTTTGTCACATAAACTGATTTTTTTTAGCAACCAGGAAATGGCATAGCAATATCTGCTTGTTGCATCTTTAAAGCGAGCGTACTATTATATTCCGTTGTTTTCTTCTTAGCAACAACTAACTTCCCATGATGCATATGTGAAAATGGTATGTAACTTACATATACATTACATACACTATATACAGTACACAGCAGTATGTGGACACCCCTTCAAAATGAGTGGATTCGGCTTTTTCAGCCACAGCCATTTGCTGACAGGTGTATAACATCGAGCACATAGCCATGCAGTCTCCAGAGACAAACATTGGCAGTAGTATGCCTTTCCTGAAGAGCTCAGTGACTTTCAATGTGGCACCGTCATAGGATGCCACCTTTCCAACAAGTCAGTTCATCAAATTTCTGCCCTGCTAAAGCTGCTCCGGTCAACTGTAAGTGCTGTTATCGTGAAGTGGAAAACGTCTAGGAGCAACAACGGCTTAACCGCGAAGTGGTAGGCCACACAAGCTCACAGAACGGGACTGCCGAGTGCTGAAGCGCGTAAAGCGTACAACTCGTCAGTCCTCGGTTGCAACACTCACTACCGAGTTCCAAACTGACTCTGGGAAGCAACGTCAGCACAAGAACTGTTCGTCATGAAATGGGTTTCCAGCCGCACCCAAACCTAAGATCACAATGCGCAATGCCAAGCGTCGGCTGGAGTGGTGTATAGCTCGCCACTATTGGACTCTGGAGCAGTGGAAACACGTTCTCTGGAGGGATGAATCACACTTCACCATCTGGCAGTCCAACAACGAATCTGGGTTTGGCGGATACCAGGAGAACGCTACCTGCCCCAATGCATAGTGCCAACTGTGTTTTTCATGGTTCGGGCTGGGCTCTTAGTTTCAGTGAAGGGAAATCTTAACGCTACAGCATACAATGACATTCTAGACAATTCTGTGCTTCCACCTTTGTAGCAACAGTTTGGAGAAGGCCCTTTCCTGTTTCAGCATGACAATGCCCCTGTGAACAAAGAGAGGTCCATACAGAAATTGTTTTTCAAGATCAGTGTGGAGGAACTTGACTGCCCTGTATAGAGCCCTGACCTCAACACATCAAACTTCTTTGCGATGAATTGGAAAGCCGAATGAGAGCCAGGCCTAATCACCCAACATCAGTGCCCGACCTCACTAATGCTCTCGTGGCTGAATGGAAGCAAGTCCCTGCAGCAATGTTCCAACAACTAGTGGAAAGCCTTCCCAGAAGAGTGGAGGCTGTTATAGCAGCAAAGGGGGGAACAACTCCATATTAATACCCATGATTTTAGAATGAGATGTTGGACGAGCAGGTGTCCGTCCACCTACTTTTGGTTGTGTGGTGTGTATAATACACAGTAAGTAAATGTATATTTCTGTCATCAGTGTTCTGTACTTTCCAGGTGCATTCCTGCGGAATGAAACTAAGGACTTGAGACTAAGCATCAATGGGGTTTAATTTATTCTGTCTGCAGGGAGAAATTTACAGGATCTGAAAATAGCCACACACCTACAGAGTGATTCATCTGTCAAGCAACCAGTTCATTAAGTGGAGGGTTGTTTCCTGTCTGAGTTATGTATCCAGGTTTCACACGGCAACAGCTTGACGTGTTTATTTATTTACGTTGTAATTCCGTATTTCTTTGTTTTTTGCTGTGTATTTGTATTTATAGGGAAACAGTGTTATTTCCACAGGTGTTGATCAATGTTTATTTCTTTATTGGTTAATGTTTTTTGCATTTCATAGATTGTTTATAGTGTTTGTTGGTTTGTTTGTTGAGAAATTGAAAGATTATAGATCGAAATTTGAAAATGATATTTTTTTACGCACCGTCAAGCTTTCAAGTTGTTGGAACAATAAACATTACTGTCTTCCAACTCCTTGAAGACTAAAACTTCTGTGGTCCTCTGAGACAACCCACAGTTTTTTACTTCATATGGTCCTTTGAGATAACCCTCGCTTCTTGACCCTCTGTGGTCCTCTGAGACAACCCACACTTCCCGACCCGTTTGTGGTCTGAGACGACCCACATTTACACCCCCCTCCCATCAGTCACATTGATGTCCTGCAGAAGGCCCTTGACATAGCTCGCTAGGCTAAGGGTGGTTAAAGGTGCCGAATGCAGGAGATGTTGCTGTATACTCTTGGTGTATACTGTGTCTCAGTTCATATGGCATTCCTCAGTGCTCCCTTAAGTAGGAGACATTGCTCAACGTTGTCGAAACAGGCTCCAGTCCGATACATTCAATGTAACCTACAATACGTAACATTTCTTCTTTATGCATGAGGAATTTATTTTTTTTATGTAGAGAAGGTAACTGCTTTTATCCCTGTCAGGTTCTCATTTTGGCACAAATCAAGTTCTAGCGGATTCTCCACGGTACGGTTCAAGGGAGTTCTCTCAAAGCCGGTCACTGGGAATTTAAAGCCCAATTACCGTGTCAGACAGTAGAGAAGAAATTGCTTTCACTAGACTGAGGGCTCTGTGACAGGTGCATTGTGGAAGAATTGATTCTTACCGAAGGGGGTAAGTGAATAGTCATTCTGTGTCTGTTTCTTATGACACCAGGCTGGGTGCAACCTGATTTGTAAGCACAGATTTGAATCAGTACAGCTTAGTGACTGTGTGTGCTCAACCTAATACACAGGAGTCCTCCCCCCAAAAATGGCACCCTTTTCACATATGGGCCCTGGTCAAAAGTGGCGCAGTATAAACAGAATAGCATGCAATTTGGGAGGCACCTACATGCTCTCCAACAGAGCTCCAGATTAGCTGAGGGGGGGATAGGAACCTCCACTTCACAGGTCAAGAGCTAATGTAAATGCCTCCTTTTCAAAAAGGTTCCAGATCAGTCGAGACTCAGAGGAGGGGAGGGGGGAGGGTGGGGGGGCTCATCACAACAAGTGTTGAGCAGCAAAAGAAAATATATAAAAAGTGGATATTGTTTTTTTTCTCTTTTCCTGTGCTTATGCTAAAAAGGATGGAAGAAAGGAAGGGAAGGAGTGAGGACAAATCTAGCCTTGTCTGTTTGTCTGGACTGGACGGTAGGACATGTTAGTTTAATGTCTGGACTGGATGGTAGGATACGTTAGTTTAATGTCTGGACGGTAGGATACGTTAGTTTAATGTCTAGACTGGACGGTAGGACACGGTAGTTTAATGTCTGGACTGGACGGTAGGACACGGTAGTTTAATGTCTGGACTGGACGGTAGGATACGTTAGTTTAATGTCTAGACTGGACGGTAGGACACGTTAGTTTAATGTCTAGACTGGATGGTAGGATACGTTAGTTTAATGTCTGGACTGGACGGTAAGACACGTTAGTTTAATGTCTAGACTGGACGGTAGGACACGTTAGTTTAATGTCTGGACTGGACGGTAGGACACGTTAGTTTAATGTCTGGACTGGACGGTAGGACACGTTAGTTTAATGTCTGGACTGGACGGTAGGACACGTTAGTTTAATGTCTGGACTGGACGGTAAGACACGTTAGTTTAATGTCTAGACTGGACGGTAGGACACGTTAGTTTAATGTCTGGACTGGACGGTAGGACACGTTAGTTTAATGTCTGGACTGGACGGTAGGACACGTTAGTTTAATGTCTGGACTGGACGGTAGGACACGTTAGTTTAATGTCTAGACTGGACGGTAGGATACGTTTGTTTAATGTCTGGACTGGACGGTAAGACATGTTAGTTTAATGTCTGGACTGGACGGTAGGACACGTTAGTTTAATGTCTGGACTGGACGGTAGGACACGTTAGTTTAATGTCTAGACTGGACGGTAGGATACGTTAGTTTAATGTCTGGACTGGACGGTAGGATACGTTAAATTAATGTCTAGACTGGATGGTAGGATACGTTAGTTTGATGTCTGGACTGGACGGTAGGACACGTTAGTTTGATGTCTGGACGGTAGGATACGTTAGTTTAATGTCTAGACTGGATGGTAGGACACGTTAGTTTAATGTCTGGACTGGACGGTAGGACACGTTAGTTTAATGTCTGACTGGACGGTAGGATACGTTAGTTTAATGTCTGGACTGGACGGTAGGATACGTTAGATTAATGTCTAGACTGGATGGTAGGATACGTTAGTTTGATGTCTGGACTGGACGGTAGGACACGTTAGTTTGATGTCTGGACGGTAGGATACGTTAGTTTAATGTCTAGACTGGATGGTAGGATACGTTAGTTTAATGTCTGGACTGGACGGTAGGATACGTTAGTTTAATGTCTAGACTGGACGGTAGGATACGTTAGTTTAATGTCTAGACGGTAGGATACGTTAGTTTAATGTCTAGACTGGACGGTAGAATACGTTAGTTTAATGTCTAGACTGGACGGTAGGATACGTTAGTTTAATGTCTAGACTGGACGGTAGGATACGTTAGTTTAATGCCTGGACTCGATGGTAGGACATGTTAGTTTAATGCCTGGACTGGATGGTAGGACATGTTAGTTTAATGTCTGGACTGGACGGTAGGACACGTTAGTTTAATGTCTAGACTGGATGGTAGGACATGTTAGTTTAATGTCTGGACTGGACGGTAGGACACGTTAGTTTAATGTCTGGACTGGACGGTAGGATACGTTAGTTTAATGTTTGGACTGGATGGTAGGACATGTTAGTTTAATGTCTAGACGGTAGGATACGTTAGTTTAATGTCTGGACTGGACGGTAGGATACGTTAGTTTAATGTCTAAACTGGACGGTAGGACACGTTAGTTTAATGTCTGGACTGGACGGTAGGACACGTTAGTTTAATGTCTGGACTGGATGGTAGGATACATTAGTTTAATGTCTAGACTGGACGGTAGGACACGTTAGATTAATGCCTGGACTGGACGGTAGGATACGTTAGTTTAATGTCTGGACTGGATGGTAGGACATGTTAGATTAATGTCTGGACTGAACGGTAGGATACAATAGATGGCTCTGGAGCGGATGGTAGGATATGTTAGATTGCTGTCTGGACTGGAATGCCTGTCGATCGTGGAGAGGAAAGCACATGGAGAGAGAGATCAATAGAATACCTGCTGAATCCATTAGCTTGATTAAAAAGGGTTAGAGGGGGAGAGAGAGATGGAGCCTTTCTCCATACACCACCTTATCATCCTCTACACCATACAGCTTTATTCCTGCATAAAGACTACTGCCTTTCTGGTATGGAGAGACAGAGTGAGACAGAGAGGGAGAGATGAAAAGTGAGAGAGAGAGAGAGAGAGGGGGGGGGGGGGTAAAAAGGAGGTATGGAGAGACAGGGAGATTGAGACTGAGAGGGAGAGAGGGAAAGAAAGAGAGAGAGAGAGAGAGAGAGAGAGAGAGAGAGAGACAGACAGACAGACAGACAGACATACATATATAGAGAGAGAAAGGGAAAGAAAGAGAGAGAGAGAGACATGGAGAGAGAGACACAGAGGGAGACAGAGAGAGATAAGAGAGAGAGACAAACAGAGATATAGAGAGGGAGAAAGGGAAAGAAAGAGAGAGAGAGAGACAGAGGGAGAGAGAGACAGAGGGAGAGAGAGAGAAAGGGAGCGAGAGAGAGAGATAGAGAAAGACAAACAGAGATATAGAGAGGGAGAAAGGGAGAGAGAGAGAGACAGAGGGAGAGAGAGACAGAGGGAGAGAGAGACAAACAGAGATATAGAGAGGGAGAAAGGGAAAGAGAGAGAGAGAGACAGAGGGAGAGAGAGACAGAGGGAGAGAGAGACAGAAAGGGAGCGAGAGAGAGAGATAGAGAAAGACAAACAGAGATATAGAGAGGGAGAAAGGGAAAGAAAGAGAGAGAGAGACAGAGAGGGAGCGAGAGAGAGAAATAGAGAGAGACAGACAGAGATATAGAGAGGGAGAAAGGGAAAGAAAGAGAGAGAGAGACAGAGAGGGAGCGAGAGAGAGAGATAGAGAGAGAGACAAACAGAGATATAGAGAGGGAGACAGGGAAAGAAAGAGAGAGAGAGACAGAGAGGGAGCGAGAGAGAGAGATAGAGAGAGAGACAAACAGAGATATAGAGAGGGAGAAAGGGAAAGAAAGAGAAAAACAGTAACAAAGAGAGAGGGAAGAGTTTATTTCACTTTTGGATATTATCTACCTCACTTGCTTTGGCAATGTTAACACATGCCAATAAAGCCCCTTGAATTGAATTGAATTGAGAGAAAAGTTACAGAGAGAGAGAGAGAGAGAGAGAGAGAGAGAGAGAGAGACAGACCGCTGGCTGCGAACTTGGGGCGACCTATCCCAGAGCCCAGCCCAAACCTCAGCCCAAAGCCCAGCCAGGGAGAGGCTGAAGTAAGCTACTGGAAAGGTTGTCAGGTAATCCAGATGACACTTGGCAAGTAGCCTCAATGACCAGAAGTTGTCTCTAATTGGGCTATCAATGGCACGGGTGCTTGGCGTTGCTGCTAATCACCCTATACAAGAGCGTCGTGGCCAGGTCTGGCCATGTTTTGCGGTCTGCAGCTGGGCGGTAGCTGCATTCAGGAACACAGTGACTGATTTACTAACAGACTGGTGTGAATGACATCACACGGTAGGAGTAGGGCGTATCACTAAGGGAGAAGCACGCCCTCCTGATGTGGCTCACACCGAGGCTCGAACCCAGGACCTCTGCATTGCTAGCGCACGTGACCGCCCTCCTGAAGCGTCTTAACAGTCGTAGGTGCCACTGGAAAAGCTAGCTGTTCGCTGGTGCAAGTGTGCGACACGTCAGTCTGAGGAGAAAGTTTCATGAATCCCCCATGTGCTACATTCACCCCTCAAAATGTCCTCAACTTGCGTACCCAGCATTGAGCTGTAGATATACTAAACTGCGTACCCAGCATTGAACTGTAGATATACTAAACTGCGTACCCAGCATTGAACTGTAGATATACTAAACTGCGTACCCAGCATTGAGCTGTAGATATACTAAACTGCGTGCCCAGCATTGAGCTGTAGATATACTAAACTGCGTACCCAGCATTGAACTGTAGATATACTAAACTGCGTACCCAGCATTGAGCTGTAGATATACTAAACTGCGTACCCAGCATTGAGCTGTAGATATACTAAACTGCGTACCCAGCATTGAGCTGTAGATATACTAAACTGCGTACCCAGCATTGAGCTGTAGATATACTAAACTGCGTACCCAGCATTGAGCTGTAGATATACTAAACTGCGTACCCAGCATTGAGCTGTAGATATACTAAACTGCGTACCCAGCATTGAGCTGTAGATATACTAAACTGCGTACCCAGCATTGAGCTGTAGATATACTAAACTGTGTACCCAGCATTGAGCTGTAGATATACTAAACTGCGTACCCAGCATTGAGCTGTAGATATACTAAACTGCGTACCCAGCATTGAGCTGTAGATATACTAAACTGTGTACCCAGCATTGAGCTGTAGATATACTAAACTGCGTACCCAGCATTGAGCTGTAGATATACTAAACTGCGTACCCAGCATTGAGCTGTAGATATACTAAACTGCGTACCCAGCATTGAACTGTAGATATACTAAACTGCGTACCCAGCATTGAGCTGTAGATGGACTAAACTGCGTACCCAGCATTGAGCTGTAGATATACTAAACTGCGTACCCAGCATTGAGCTGTAGATGGACAAAACTGCGTACCCAGGGTTGAGCTGTAGATATACTAAACTGCATACCCAGGTTTGAACTGTAGATATACTAAACTGCATACCCAGGGTTGAACTGTAGATATACTAAACTGCATACCCAGGGTTGAACTGTAGATGTACTAAACTGCGTACCCAGCATTGAGCTGTAGATATACTAAACTGCATACCCAGGTTTGAACTGTAGATATACTAAACTGCATACCCAGGGTTGAACTGTAGATATACTAAACTGCATACCCAGGGTTGAGCTGTAGATATACTAAACTGCATACCCAGGTTTGAACTGTAGATATACTAAACTGCATACCCAGGGTTGAACTGTAGATATACTAAACTGCATACCCAGGGTTGAACTGTAGATGTACTAAACTGCGTACCCAGGGTTGAACTGTAGATATACTAAACTGCATACCCAGGGTTGAACTGTAGATATACTAAACTGCGTACCCAGGGTTGAACTGTAGATGTACTAAACTGCGTACCCAGGGTTGAGCTGAGCTGTAGATGTTGCTCTGCTTGCTTAGCGAGGAACACTTCTTCCTGATTTGGCTCACACCGAGGTTCTCTGCCTTGCTAGCACACTTAAATCACCTTCCTGAAGCGTCTTACCAGTCGGGGCCAATGCGAAAAGCTAGCTTTTCAGAGGCGCAAGTGATGGCACCCTCAGGCAGCGGAGTACGTTGGCACCCTCAGGCTGCGGAGTACGTTGGCACCCTCAGGCAGCGGAGTACGTTGGCACCCTCAGGCAGCGGAGTACGTTGGCACCCTCAGGCAGCGGAGTACGTTGGCACCCTCAGGCAGCGGAGTACGTTGGCACCCTCAGGCAGCGGAGTACGTTGGCACCCTCAGGCAGCGGAGTACGTTGGCACCCTCAGGCAGCGGAGTACGTTGGCACCCTCAGGCAGCGGAGTACGTTGGCACCCTCAGGCAGCGGAGTACGTTGGCACCCTCAGGCAGCGGAGTACGTTGGCACCCTCAGGCAGCGGAGTACCTTTCACACATCCCCATGTGCTAGACTAGGAAAGAGAGAATGTAATGCTGCATGTTGTTAACAAGGGCTTTCAAACCAAGGGGTATTAAAGTGGTGCGAACGTAGTATTGGAAGATAACTAGCCACTCTTGGTATTAGCCACTCTTGGTATTAGCCACTCTTGGTATTAGCCACTCTTGGTATTAGCCACTCTTGGTATTATAGAACAGGTAGCAAGATTTGCTAAATATCTTCTCAACTAACATGTAACATAATGGAACATATATAAAGTATATCACGCAAACCTGGAAATGCCATGCATCGTTTTCTCTGAATTACTTTTTTTCTCTTAAAGATGAGAATGTGTGATGTTGTATTTTCAGTGTCAGTTTACAGTAGATGATTGTGCAGAAGTGTGTGTGTGTGTGTGTTTGTATGTGTGTGTGTGTGTGTGTGTGTTTGTATGTGTGTGTGTGTGTGTGTGTGTGTGTGTGTGTGTGTGTGTGTGTGTGTGTGTGTGTGTGTGTGTGTGTGTGTGTGTGTGTGTTTGTATGTGTGTGTGTGTGTGTGTGTGTGTGTGTGTGTGTGTGTGTGTGTGTGTGTGTGTGTGTGTGTGTGTGTGTGTGTGTGTGTGTGTGTGTGTGTGTGCGCATGTTTGTGTGTGTGTGTGTGTGTGTGTGTGTGTGTGTGTGTGTGTGTGTGTGTGTGTGTGTGTGTGTGTGTGTGTGTGTGTGTGTGTGTGTGTGTGTGTGTGTGTGTGTGCGCGCATGTTTGTGTGTATGACATCCCATACACTGCAGCATGTTCTCTTCTGTTGGCTCTATTTTCCAAATGTTTGGATTTGAACTAAAACAGGTACTCTGAAGTCAAAGTAAAGTCTAAACGTTAATTTGAGGGACTCAGGAGGTTAATTAAGCAATCCGCATTGTAAGTATCAATTTGATGTTCATGAACATTTGTCAGGACTTGATTAGGTCGGAATACCTGATTTGGTTAGGCTGCATGTAGCTAAGCCTTACCCTAACCTTTTTCCTAACCTTAACCTAATGATACTAACCTGCCACATGAATTCATCTAACCTAGCGCGTTAATTCATCTAACCTAGCGCGTTAATTCATCTAACCTAGCACGTTAATTAATTTAACCTAGCACGTTAATTAATTTAACCTAGCTCGTAAATTAATTTAACCTAGCTCGTTAATTCATCTAACCTAGCGCGTTAATTCATCTAACCTAGCACGTTAATTCATCTAACCCAGCTCGTTAATTCATCTAACCTAGCACGTTAATTAATCTAACCTAGCTCGTTAATTAATTTAACCTAGCTCGTTAATTCATCTAACCTAGCACGTTAATTAATTTAACCTTGATCACTTGATCTTGATCACTTGACCACTTGATCACTACCGGGTTGGAGCGAGTAGTCGCATTTCGCTTCGCTCCACAGGTAGTATTACATTTAATTTCATTTCATTACAGTACAACGGTTTGATTTGTTTGATCTTAGCACTTTTTTCTTAGCTAGCTACATAGCCGTCTTTGTATCAAAGATAATTGTGTAGTTTAGATTATTATCGAATTATCGAATCTTCTAACGTTGTCAACACTGCTAGCTAGCCAGCTAGCCAACTTCTACCGAATCATTACAACGGAACGATTTGATTAGTGTAGTGTTAGCTAGCTACATAGTTGTCTTTGCTGTCTTTGTATCTAAGATAATTGTGTAGTTTAGAGTAATTATCTAGCCAGTTATCGAGGTTACCTAGCCAGCTCCACTTTCAAACAAAGTCAGCTAGCCAGCTATTTTCGCCGTCCTAACGTTGTCAACACTGCTAGCTAGCCAGCTAGCCAACTTCTACCGAAACAGTACAACGGAACGATTTGATTAGTGTAGTGTTAGCTAGCTACATAGTTGTCTTTGCTGTCTTTGTATCTAAGATAATTGTGTAGTTTAGAGTAATTATCTAGCCAGTTATCGAGGTTACCTAGCCAGCTCCACTTTCAAACAAAGTCAGCTAGCCAGCTATTTTCGCCGTCCTAACGTTGTCAACACTGCTAGCTAGCCAGCTAGCCAACTTCTACCGAAACAGTACAACGGAACGATTTGATTAGTGTAGTGTTAGCTAGCTACATAGTTGTCTTTGCTGTCTTTGTATCTAAGATAATTGTGTAGTTTAGAGTAATTATCTAGCCAGTTATCGAGGTTACCTAGCCAGCTCCACTTTCAAACAAAGTCAGCTAGCCAGCTATTTTCGCCGTCCTAACGTTGTCAACACTGCTAGCTAGCCAGCTAGCCAACTTCTACCGAAACAGTACAACGGAACGATTTGATTAGTGTAGTGTTAGCTAGCTACATAGTTGTCTTTGCTGTCTTTGTATCTAAGATAATTGTGTAGTTTAGAGTAATTATCTAGCCAGTTATCGAGGTTACCTAGCCAGCTCCACTTTCAAACAAAGTCAGCTAGCCAGCTATTTTCGCCGTCCTAACGTTGTCAACACTGCTAGCTAGCCAGCTAGCCAACTTCTACCGAAACAGTACAACGGAACGATTTGATTAGTGTAGTGTTAGCTAGCTACATAGTTGTCTTTGCTGTCTTTGTATCTAAGATAATTGTGTAGTTTAGAGTAATTATCTAGCCAGTTATCGAGGTTACCTAGCCAGCTCCACTTTCAAACAAAGTCAGCTAGCCAGCTATTTTCGCCGTCCTAACGTTGTCAACACTGCTAGCTAGCCAGCTAGCCAACTTCTACCGAAACAGTACAACGGAACGATTTGATTAGTGTAGTGTTAGCTAGCTACATAGTTGTCTTTGCTGTCCTTGTATCTAAGATAATTGTGTAGTTTAGAGTAATTATCTAGCCAGTTATCGAGGTTACCTAGCCAGTTATCGAGGCTACCTAGCCAGCAACACTTTCAAACAAAGTCAACAACGCAGCCACTGCTAGCTAGCCTACTTCACCAGCCAGCAGTACTGCATCATTTTAAACATTTTAGTCAATAAGATTTTTGCAACGTAAGCTTAACTTTCTGAACATTCGAGACGTGTAGTCCACTTGTCATTCCAATCTCCTTTGCATTAGCGTAGCCTCTTCTGTAGCCTGTCAACTATGTGTCTGTCTATCCCTGTTCTCTCCTCTCTGCACAGACCATACAAACGCTTCACACCGCGTGGCCGCTGCCACCCTAACCTGGTGGTCCCAGCGCGCACGACCCACGTGGAGTTCCAGGTCTACGGCAGCCTCTGGAACTGCCGATCTGCGGCCAACAAGGCAGAGTTCATCTCAGCCTATGCTTCCCTCCAGTCCCTCGACTTCTTGGCACTGACGGAAACATGGATTACCACAGATAACACTGCTACTCCTACTGCTCTCTCCTCGTCTGCCCACGTGTTCTCGCACACCCCGAGAGCTTCTGGTCAGCGGGGTGGTGGCACTGGGATCCTCATCTCTCCCAAGTGGACATTCTCTCTTTCTCCCCTGACCCATCTGTCTATCGCCTCCTTTGAATTCCATGCTGTCACAGTTACCAGCCCTTTCAAGCTTAACATCCTTATCATTTATCGCCCTCCAGGTTCCCTTGGAGAGTTCATCAATGAGCTTGACGCCTTGATAAGTTCCTTCCCTGAGGATGGCTCACCTCTCACAGTTCTGGGTGACTTTAACCTCCCCACGTCTACCTTTGACTCATTCCTCTCTGCCTCCCTCTTTCCACTCCTCTCCTCATTTGACCTCACCCTCTCACCTTCCCCCCCTACTCACAAGGCAGGCAATACGCTTGACCTCATCTTTACTAGATGCTGTTCTTCCACTAATCTCATTGCAACTCCCCTCCAAGTCTCCGACCACTACCTTGTATCCTTTTCCCTCTCGCTCTCATCCAACACTTCCCACTCTGCCCCTACTCGGATGGTATCGCGCCGTCCCAACCTTCGCTCTCTCTCCCCCGCTACTCTCTCCTCTTCCATCCTATCATCTCTTCCCTCTGCTCAAACCTTCTCCAACCTATCTCCTGATTCTGCCTCCTCAACCCTCCTCTCCTCCCTTTCTGCATCCTTTGACTCTCTATGTCCCCTATCCTCCAGGCCGGCTCGGTCCTCCCCTCCTGCTCCGTGGCTCGACGACTCATTGCGAGCTCACAGAACAGGGCTCCGGGCAGCCGAGCGGAAATGGAGGAGAACTCGCCTCCCTGCGGACCTGGCATCCTTTCACTCCCTCCTCTCTACATTTTCCTCTTCTGTCTCTGCTGCTAAAGCCACTTTCTACCACTCTAAATTCCAAGCATCTGCCTCTAACCCTAGGAAGCTCTTTGCCACCTTCTCCTCCCTCCTGAATCCTCCTCCCCCTCCCCCCCCCCCTCCTCCCTCTCTGCGGATGACTTCGTCAACCATTTTGAAAAGAAGGTTGACGACATCCGATCCTCGTTTGCTAAGTCAAACGACACCGCTGGTTCTGCTCACACTGCCCTACCCTGTGCTTTGACCTCTTTCTCCCCTCTCTCCCCAGATGAAATCTCGCGTCTTGTGACGGCCGGCCGCCCAACAACCTGCCCGCTTGACCCTATCCCCTCCTCTCTTCTCCAGACCATTTCCGGAGACCTTCTCCCTTACCTCTCCTCGCTCATCAACTCATCCTTGACCGCTGGCTACGTCCCTTCCGTCTTCAAGAGAGCGAGAGTTGCACCCCTTCTGAAAAAACCTACACTCGATCCCTCCGATGTCAACAACTACAGACCAGTATCCCTTCTTTCTTTTCTCTCCAAAACTCTTGAACGTGCCGTCCTTGGCCAGCTCTCCTGCTATCTTTCTCAGAATGACCTTCTTGATCCAAATCAGTCAGGTTTCAAGACTAGTCATTCAACTGAGACTGCTCTTCTCTGTGTCACGGAGGCGCTCCGCACTGCTAAAGCTAACTCTCTCTCCTCTGCTCTCATCCTTCTAGACCTATCGGCTGCCTTTGATACTGTGAACCATCAGATCCTCCTCTCCACCCTCTCCGAGTTGGGCATCTCCGGCGCGGCCCACGCTTGGATTGCGTCCTACCTGACAGGTCGCTCCTACCAGGTGGCGTGGCGAGAATCTGTCTCCTCACCACGTGCTCTCACCACTGGTGTCCCCCAGGGCTCTGTTCTAGGCCCTCTCCTATTCTCGCTATACACCAAGTCACTTGGCTCTGTCATAACCTCACATGGTCTCTCCTATCATTGCTATGCAGACGACACACAATTAATCTTCTCCTTTCCCCCTTCTGATAACCAGGTGGCGAATCGCATCTCTGCATGTCTGGCAGACATATCAGTGTGGATGACGGATCACCACCTCAAACTGAACCTCGGCAAGACGGAGCTGCTCTTCCTCCCGGGGAAGGACTGCCCGTTCCATGATCTCGCCATCACGGTTGACAACTCCATTGTGTCCTCCTCCCAGAGCGCTAAGAACCTTGGCGTGATCCTGGACAACACCCTGTCGTTCTCAACTAACATCAAGGCGGTGGCCCGTTCCTGTAGGTTCATGCTCTACAACATTCGCAGAGTACGACCCTGCCTCACACAGGAAGCGGCGCAGGTCCTAATCCAGGCACTTGTCATCTCCCGTCTGGATTACTGCAACTCGCTGTTGGCTGGGCTCCCTGCCTGTGCCATTAAACCCCTACAACTCATCCAGAACGCCGCAGCCCGTCTGGTGTTCAACCTTCCCAAGTTCTCTCACGTCACCCCGCTCCTCCGCTCTCTCCACTGGCTTCCAGTTGAAGCTCGCATCCGCTACAAGACCATGGTGCTTGCCTACGGAGCTGTGAGGGGAACGGCACCTCCGTACCTTCAGGCTCTGATCAGGCCCTACACCCAAACAAGGGCACTGCGTTCATCCACCTCTGGCCTGCTCGCCTCCCTACCTCTGAGGAAGTACAGTTCCCGCTCAGCCCAGTCAAAACTGTTCGCTGCTCTGGCACCCCAATGGTGGAACAAACTCCCTCACGACGCCAGGTCAGCGGAGTCAATCACCACCTTCCGGAGACACCTGAAACCCCACCTCTTTAAGCAATACCTAGGATAGGATAAAGTAATCCTTCTAACCCCCCCCCCCCCCCCCTTAAAAGATTTAGATGCACTATTGTAAAGTGGCTGTTCCACTGGATATCATAAGGTGAATGCACCAATTTGTAAGTCGCTCTGGATAAGAGCGTCTGCTAAATGACTTAAATGTAAATGTAAATGTAAACCTAGCACGTTAATTCATTTACCCTAGCGTGTTAATTCATCTAACCCAGCACGTTAATTAATTTAACCTAGCTCGTTAATTCATCTAACCTAGCACGTTAATTAATCTAACCTAGCTTGTTAATTAATTTAACCTAGCTCGTTAATTCATCTAACCTAGCACGTTAATTAATTTAACCTAGCACGTTAATTCATTTACCCTAGCGTGTTAATTCATCTAACCTAGCACGTTAATTCATCTAACCCAGCACGTTAATTAATTTAACCTAGCTCGTTAATTCATCTAACCTAGCACGTTAATTCATTTAACCTAGCACGTTAATTCATCTAACCCAGCACGTTAATTCATCTAACCCAGCACGTTAATTCATCTAACCTAGCACGTTAATTAATTGAACCTAGCACGTTAATTAATTTAACCTAGCTCGTTAATTAATTTAACCTAGCTCGTTAATTCATCTAACCTAGCTCGTTAATTCATCTAACCCAGCTCGTTAATTCATCTAACCTAGCACGTTAATTAATTTAACCTAGCACGTTAATTAATCTAACCTAGCACGTTAATTAATTTAACCTAGCTTGTTAATTGATCTAACCTAGCACGTTAATTAATCTAACCTAGCACGTTAATTAATCTAACCTAGCACGTTAATTCATCTAACCTAGCACGTTAATTCATCTAACCTAGCTTGTTAATTCATCTAACCTAGCTTGTTAATTCATCTAACCTAGCTTGTTAATTCATCTAACCTAGCACGTTAATTCATCTAACCTAGCTTGTTAATTCATCTAACCTAGCTTGTTAATTCATCTAACCTAGCTTGTTAATTCATCTAACCTAGCTTGTTAATTCATCTAACCTAGCACGTTAATTCATCTAACCTAGCTTGTTAATTCATCTAACCTAGCTTGTTAATTCATCTAACCTAGCTTGTTAATTCATCTAACCTAGCTTGTTAATTCATCTAACCTAGCTTGTTAATTCATCTAACCTAGCTTGTTAATTCATCTAACCTAGCTTGTTAATTCATCTAACCTAGCTTGTTAATTCATCTAACCTAGCTTGTTAATTCATCTAACCTAGGTCAGAGGTCAGAGACCTGGCAGTGTGGTGCCAGGACAACGACCGCTCCCTCAATATGATTGTGGACTACAGGAAAAGGAGGGCCCAGCAAGCCCCCATTAACATCGACGGAGCTGCAGTGGAGCAGGTTGAGAGCTTCAAGTTCCTTGGTGTCCACATCACCAATGAACTATCATTGTCCAAACACACCAAGAGAGTTGTGAAGAAGGCATGAGGATGTCTATTCCCCTTCTGGAGACTGAAAAGATTTGGCATAAGTCCTCAGATACTCAAAAAGTTCAACATCTGCACCATCGAGAGCATCCTGACTGGTTGCATCACCGACTGGTATGGCAACTGCTCGGCCTCCGACCTCAAGGCACTACAGAGGGTAGCGTGTACGGTCCAGTACATCACTGGGGCCAAGCTTCCTGCCATCCAGGACCTTGATACCAGGCCATGTCAGAGGAAGGCCCTAACAATTGCCAAACACTCCAGCCGCCCTAGTTATAGACTGTTCTCTCTGCTACTGCACAGCAAGCGGTACCAGAGAGCCAAGTCTAGGTCCAAAAGGCTTCTTAACAGCTTCCATCCCCAAACCATAAAACTCCTGAACAGCTAATCAAATCGCTACCCGGACTTTTTGCATTGACCCCCCTCCCCATATTTTTACGCTGCTGCTACTCTCTGTTTATTATCTTTGCATAGTCACTTTATCACTACCTACATATTACCTAAATTACCTCGACTAACCGGTGCCCCCGCACATTGACTCTGTACCGGTACCCCCTGTATATAGCTTCGTTACTGTTACTTTATTGTTGCTCTTTAATTATTTGTTATTTTTCTAATTACTTAAAAAAATGGTTAGTTCAGTTCATTTTAGTAAATACTTTCTTAAAACTTATTTTTCGGGAAAAATACATTGTTGGTTAAGGGCTTGTAAGTAAGCATTTCATTGTAAGGTCTACAACACCTGTTGTATTCTGCGCATGTGACAAATAACATTTGATTTGATTTGATTAGTTTACTATGTATGATACTGTGGTGGTGTGGCATCCTCTTTTACCGATAATGGTTTGGTGTGATAGGAAGGATGGCATTTAATCATTGGTTTGGTGTGATAGGAAGGATGGCATTTAATCATTGGTTTGGTGTGATAGGAAGGATGGCATTTAATCATTGGTTTGGTGTGATAGGAAGAATGGCATTTAATCATTGGTTTGGTGTGATAGGAAGAATGGCATTTAATCATTGGTTTGGTGTGATAAGAAGGATGGCATTTAATCATTGGTTTGGTGTGATAAGAAGGATGGCATTTAATCATTGGTTTGGTGTGATAGGAGGGATGGTATTTAAAAACTTCTTAGGGCTAGGGTCCTTTTTTCAGAATTTCCGCCTGAATGACGTGCCCAAAGTAAACTGCCTGTTACTAAGGCCCAGAAGCCAGGAAATTAATATATTTGGTACCATTGGATAGAAAACACTTTGAAGTTTGTTGAAATGTTAAAATAATGTATGAGACTATAACACAATTGATGTGGTTGTAGAAAATCCAAAGATAAACCAACCTGACATTTATTTATTTTTTTGATCCCATGCTCTTTCAATGGAAAGGTATGGGTCCTATGCAATTCCAGCTCCCATATTGCAATTCTTATGGCTTCCACTAAATGTCAACTGTCTTTGGTCAAGGTTTGAGGCTTGTTTCTTCCAAAACAAGGACGAATTTTGAGTTTTGGTACAGGGAGTCACAGCTGGAAATCAGTTTGTGGGCCCACGACGAAGAGGACACACACCTGCTTATTTTACTTTTCTATTGAACATACTTCTTTCCGTATTAAATATTATAGTTTATTTAAATTTCAAAATACCTGAGGATTGAATAGAAACGTAGTTTGACTTGTTTTAACAAGCGGTAGCTTTTTGGACTCCTTTGTCTGTATTTTGAACGAGTCGATTACTGAAATCGATGGCGCCAACTAAACTGACTTTTTGGGATATAAAGAAGGATTTTATCTAACAAAACGACCATGCATGTTGAGTTGTAGCTGGGACCCTTGGGATTGCAAACAGATTAAGATTTTCAAAGAGTAAGTGATTATTTAATCGCTATTTGTGATTTCATGAAGCCTGTGCTGGTTGAAAAATATGTTGATATGGGGCGCCGTCCTCAAACAATCGCATGGTATGCTTTTGCTGTAAAGCCTTTTGTAAATAGGACAATGCAGTTAGATTAACAATAATTTAAGCTTTTAACTGATATAAGATACTTGTATGTTCATAAATGTTTAATATTAAGATTATTTATTTGAATTGCGCGCCCTCCAATATCACCGTTATTGACAGGTGTCCCACTGACGGGACATCTAGCCCTAAGATGTTTCATTGGTTTGGTGTGACAAGAGGGATGGTATTTAATCCTTGGTTTGGTGTGACAGGAGGGATGGTATTTAATCCTTGGTTTGGTGTGACAGGAGGGATGGTATTTAATCATTGGTTTGGTGTGACAGGAGGGATGGTATTTAATCCTTGGTTTGGTGTGACAGGAGGGATGGTATTTAATCATTGGTTTGGTGTGACAGGAGGGATGGTATTTAACCCTTGGTTTGGTGTGACAGGAGGGATGGTATTTAACCCTTGGTTTGGTGTGACAGGAGGGATGGTATTTATCCCTTAGTTTGGTGTGACAGGATGAATGGTATTTAATCATTGGTTTGGTGTGACAGGAGGGATGGTATTTAACCCTTGGTTTGGTGTGACAGGAGGGATGGTATTTAACCCTTGGTTTGGTGTGACAGGAGGGATGGTATTTAACCCTTGGTTTGGTGTGACAGGAGGGATGGTATTTAACCCTTGGTTTGGTGTGACAGGAGGGATGGTATTTATCCCTTAGTTTGGTGTGACAGGATGAATGGTATTTAATCATTGGTTTGGTGTGACAGGAGGGATGGTATTTAACCATTGGTTTGGTGTGACAGGAGGGATGGTATTTAACCCTTGGTTTGGTGTGACAGGAGGGATGGTATTTAATCATTGGTTTGGTGTGACAGGAGGGATGGTATTTAACCCTTGGTTTGGTGTGACAGGAGGGATGGTATTTATCCCTTAGTTTGGTGTGACAGGATGAATGGTATTTAACCCTTAGTTTGGTGTGACAGGAGGGATGGTATTTAACCCTTAGTTTGGTGTGACAGGAGGGATGGTATTTAACCCTTAGTTTGGTGTGACAGGAGGGATGGTATTTAACCCTTAGTTTGGTGTGACAGGAGGGATGGTATTTATCCCTTAGTTTGGTGTGACAGGATGAATGGTATTTAACCCTTAGTTTGGTGTGACAGGAGGGATGGTATTTAATCCTTAGTTTGGTGTGACAGGAGGGATGGTATTTAACCCTTAGTTTGGTGTGACAGGAGGGATGGTATTTAACCCTTAGTTTGGTGTGACAGGAAGGATGGTATTTCATCATTGTGTGTGTCTGTTTGTGTGTGTACCTGAGGAGGTGGGAGGGGATTTAATCATCCCGATTGTCTATGTGGAGGTGGGAGGGGATCTCAGGGATTTACAATTAACCGGGTGCTCTAACTCATGAAAACCAACAACATCGTTCCTAGGATTCAGTCACAGTCCCGTAGAAACATGAGAGAGAGCGAGGATGTAATGAAATGTGGAGTTGATCTATGACACAGCGAGAGGGTTTGTTTGAAATGCAGTGAGACGAACACATGGTTTTAAAATTACGCCGTCTGTACAGAGGAGGACACATCATGTTCGTTATTCTTTTTGTGATCAATCATTTTAATGAAGCTGTGACAGTTGGTGTTGAAAAACTTTGTTAGAACCACACCCCCTTCAGATGGAGGGATAGAACCACACCCCCTTCAGATGGAGGGAGAGAACCACACCCCCTTCAGATGGAGGGAGAGAACCACACCCCCTTCAGATGGAGGGAGAGAACCACACCCCCTTCAGATGGAGGGAGAGAACCACACCCCCTTCAGATGGAGGGAGGGAGAACCACACCCCCTTCAGATGGAGGGAGAGAGAACCACACCCCCTTCAGATGGAGGGAGAGAGAACCACACCCCTTCAGATGAAGGGAGGGAGAGAACCACACCCCCTTCAGATGGAGGGAGAGAACCACACCCCTTTCAGATGGAGAGAGAGAGAACCACACCCCCTTCAGATGGAGGGAGAGAACCACACCCCCTTCAGATGGAGGGAGGGAGAACCACACCCCCTTCAGATGGAGGGAGAGAGAACCACACCCCCTTCAGATGGAGAGAGAGAGAACCACACCCCCTTCAGATGGAGGGAGAGAGAACCACACCCCCTTCAGATGGAGAGAGAGAGAACCACACCCCCTTCAGATGGAGGGAGAGAACCACACCCCCTTCAGATGGAGAGAGAGAGAACCACACCCCCTTCAGATGGAGGGAGAGAGAACCACACCCCCTTCAGATGGAGGGAGAGAGAACCACACCCCCTTCAGATGGAGGGATAGAACCACACCCCCTTCAGATGGAGGGAGAGAGAACCACATCCCCTTCAGATGGAGAGAGAGAGAGAACCACACCCCCTTCAGAAGGAGGGAGAGAGAACCACACCCCCTTCAGATGGAGGGAGAGAACCACACCCCCTTCAGATGGAGGGAGAGAACCACACCCCCTTCAGATGGAGGGAGGGAGAACCACACCCCCTTCAGATGGAGGGAGAGAGAACCACACCCCCTTCAGATGGAGGGAGGGAGAGAACCACACCCCCTTCAGATGGAGGGAGAGAACCACACCCCCTTCAGATGGAGAGAGAGAACCACACCCCCTTCAGATGGAGGGAGGGAGAACCACACCCCTTCAGATGGAGGGAGAGAGAACCACACCCCCTTCAGATGGAGGGAGAGATAACCACACCCCCTTCAGATGGAGAGAGAGAGAACCACACCCCCTTCAGATGGAGGGAGGGAGAACCACACCCCCTTCAGATGGAGAGAGAGAGAACCACACCCCCTTCAGATGGAGGGAGGGAGAACCACACCCCCTTCAGATGGAGAGAGAACCACACCCCCTTCAGATGGAGGGAGAGAGAACCACACCCCCTTCAGATGGAGGGAGAGAGAACCACACCCCCTTCAGATGGAGGGAGAGAGAACCACACCCCCTTCAGATGGAGGGAGAGAGAACCACACCCCCTTCAGATGGAGGGAGAGAGAACCACACCCCCTTCAGATGGAGGGAGAGAACCACACCCCCTTCAGATGGAGAGAGAGAGAACCACACCCCCTTCAGATGGAGGGAGAGAGAACCACACCCCCTTCAGATGGAGGGAGAGAGAACCACACCCCCTTCAGATGGAGGGAGTGAGATGTACAGTATTTTGCCGTGGGTGTGGCAGTTGGGATTTTGAACGGCCTAATAAATGTCACTTTGCCAATGGTAGCAGCTCTGAGACCTATATCACTTTTAACAAAGTCCACAAAGCTGAGAGGGACATTAAGTTGAGTTAATTAGAAATACAATAACGGCGGCGGTGACAGGAGTCCAAGGTCTGCACCTCTCTCCCTCTGAGCTGCACGGGTCTGGAGAGGTGGCAATGGAGGATGGAGGGGATGGAGGATGGAGGATGGAGGGGATGGAGGATGGAGGGGATGGAGGGGATAGAGGATGGAGGTGATGGAGGATGGGGGGGATGGAGGGGATGGAGGGGATGGAGGATAGAGGGGATGGAGGATGGAGGGGATGGAGGATGGAGGGGATGGAGGATGGAGGGGATGGAGGATGGAGGGGATGGAGGGGATGGAGGATGGAGGGGATGGAGGATGGAGGGGATGGAGGGGATGGAGGATGGAGGATGGAGGATGGAGGATGGAGGGGATGGAGGATGGAGGGGATGGGGGATGGAGGATGGAGGGGATGGAGGATGGAGGGGATGGAGGATGGAGGATGGAGGATGGAGGGGATGGAGGATGGAGGGGATGGAGGATGGAGGATGGAGGGGATGGAGGATGGAGGGGATGGAGGGGATGGAGGATGGAGGGGATGGAGGATGGAGGATGGAGGGGATGGAGGGGATGGAGGGGATGGAGGGGATGGAGGATGGAGGGGATGGAGGGGATGGAGGATGGAGGGGATGGAGGATGGAGGGGATGGAGGATGGAGGATGGAGGGGATGGAGGATGGAGGGGATGGAGGGGATGGAGGGGATCGAGGATGGAGGATGGAGGGGATGGAGGATGGAGGGGATGGAGGATGGAGGGGATGGAGGGGATGGAGGATGGAGGATGGAGGGGGTGGAGGATGGAGGATGGAGGATGGAGGGGATGGAGGATGGAGGATGGAGGATGGAGGGGATGGAGGATGGAGGGGATGGAGGATGGAGGGGATGGAGGGTGGAGGATGGAGGGGATGGAGGATGGAGGGGATGGAGGATGGAGGGGATGGAGGGGATGGAGGGGATGGAGGATGGAGGATGGAGGGGATGGAGGATGGAGGGGATGGAGGATGGAGGGGATGGAGGATGGAGGATGGAGGATGGAGGGGATGGAGGATGGAGGGGATGGAGGATGGAGGGGATGGAGGATGGAGGATGGAGGGGATGGAGGATGGAGGGGATGGAGGATGGAGGGGATGGAGGATGGAGGATGGAGGGGATGGAGGATGGAGGGGATGGAGGATGGAGGGGATGGAGGATGGAGGATGGAGGATGGAGGGGATGGAGGATGGAGGGGATGGAGGATGGAGGGGATGGAGGATGGAGGGGATGGAGGATGGAGGGGATGGAGGGGATGGAGGGGATGGAGGGGATGGAGGGGATGGAGGATGGAGGGGATGGAGGATGGAGGGGATGGAGGGGATGGAGGATGGAGGATGGAGGATGGAGGGGATGGAGGGGATGGAGGATGGAGGGGATGGAGGGGATGGAGGGGATGGAGGATGGAGGATGGAGGGGATGGAGGATGGAGGGGATGGAGGGGATGGAGGATGGAGGGGATGGAGGGGATGGAGGATGGAGGATGGAGGATGGAGGGGATGGAGGATGGAGGGGATGGAGGATGGAGGGGATGGAGGATGGAGGGGATGGAGGGGATGGAGGATGGAGGGGATGGAGGATGGAGGGGATGGAGGGGATGGAGGGGATGGAGGGGATGGAGGATGGAGGGATGGAGGGGATGGAGGATGGAGGATGGAGGATGGAGGGGATGGAGGGGATGGAGGATGGAGGGGATGGAGGGGATGGAGGGGATGGAGGATGGAGGATGGAGGGGATGGAGGATGGAGGGGATGGAGGGGATGGAGGATGGAGGGGATGGAGGGGATGGAGTGGATGGAGGATGGAGGATGGAGGGAATGGAGGATGGAGGGGATGGAGGGGATGGAGGATGGAGGGGATGGAGGAGGGGGGGGATGGAGGGGATGGAGGATGGAGGGGATGGAGGATGGAGGGGATGGAGGATGGAGGGGATGGAGGGGATGGAGGGGATGGAGGATGGAGGATGGAGGATGGAGGGGATGGAGGGGATGGAGGATGGAGGGGATGGAGGATGGAGGGGATGGAGGATGGAGGGGATGGAGGGGATGGAGGGGATGGAGGATGGAGGGGATGGAGGATGGAGGATGGAGGGGATGGAGGATGGAGGGGATGGAGGATGGAGGATGGAGTGGATGGAGGATGGAGGGGATGGAGGATGGAGGGGACACGTGTGTACTGATTGACTGATTCTGCAGCTCCTCTGTGGTCAAGGTGTGTGTGTGGATCAACGTCAGAACCTGAAGTCAAATTGATAAAACATTTAAATATTGTTGGTGTGCAGTGTGTGTCTGGTGTGGTGTGTGTGGTGTGTGTGTGTGGTGTGGTGTGTGTGGTGTGGTGTGGTGTGGTGTGTGTGGTGTGGTGTGGTGTGGTGTGTGTGGTGTGGTGTTGTGGTGTGGTGTGTGTGGTGTGGTGTGTGTGGTGTGTGTGGTGTGGTGTGTGTGGTGTGTGTGTGTGGTGTGTGTGGTGTGGTGTGGTGTGTGTGGTGTGTGTGGTGTGGTGTGGTTTGTGTGGTGTGGTGTGGTTTGTGGGGTGTGGTGTGGTGTGTGTGGTGTGTCTGGTGTGTGTGGTGTGTGTGGTGTGGTGTGTGTGTGGTGTGTGTGGTGTGGTGTGGTGTGTGTGGTGTATGTGAACTGATGGACTGATTTTGTGGTAACGGACGGAGAGTCTTGTACCATTTCCACAGTAATGAGCCAAACTGAGCTGAGCTCTATTCAACTCACCTGATTATATAACAGAGTTGACTGGGCTAACCTGGTTATATACCAGAGACTAACCTGGTTATATAACAGAGTTGTATTGGGCTAACCTAGTTATATACCAGAGGCTAACCTGAGAGTTGTATTGAACTAACCTGGTTATATAACAGAGCTGTATTGGGCTAACCTGGTTATATAACTTCTTATGGCTGCAAGCCCGATATCGGTACACCTATGACAACATCCAGCTCAAAGTGCAGGGCGCGAAATTCAAAAAAATATTTTTTTTAAATATTTAACTTTCACACATTAACAAGTCCAATACAGCATATGAAAGGTACACATCTTGTGAATCAAGCCAACATGTCCGATTTTTAAAATGTTTTACAGGGAAGACAAAATATGTAAATCTATTAGCTAACCACGTTAGCAAAAGACACCACTTTTCTAACTCCATCAGTTTCTTACTCCATCAGGTGCTATCACAAATTTGACCAAATAAAGATATAAATAGCCACTAACCAAGATCAGATGCCAGTCTGATAACATATTTATTGTATAGCATAGGTTTTGTTAGAAAAATGTGCATATTTCAGGTATAAATCATAGTTTGCCATTGCAGCCACCATCACAAATCTCACCAAAGCGACTAGAATTACTACAGAGAGCAACGTGTATTACCAATTTACTCATCATAAAACATTTCTTAAAAATACACAGCCCATAGCAATGGAAAGACACAGATCTTGTGAATTCAGACAACATTTCCGATTTTCTAAGTGTTTTACAGCGAAAACACAATAAATCGTTATATTAGCATACCACATGTGCAAACGTTACCCGAGCATTGATTCAAGCCAAAGAGAGCGATAACGTTATCATCGCCAAAATATATTAATTTTTTCACTAACCTTCTCAGAATTCTTCCGATGACACTCCTGTAACATCATATTACAACATACATATAGAGTTTGTTCGAAAATGTGCATATTTAGCCACAAAAACCGTGGTTATACAATGAGAATAGTAGCAAAACTGGCCTGAAAATGTCGGGCGCCATCTTTGACAGTGATCTTGTCTAATGAATAACTATTCATAAACTTGACTAAAAAAATATAAGTTGGACAGCTATCGAAAGACAAATTAGTTCTTAATGCAATCGCTGAATTACATTTCTAAAATTATCCTTACTGTGCAATACAGGGTTCGCCAAGCGAAGCTATACCAAAAAAAATGGCGGAATATGCGTTTAAGTAGTCTACAGTAGCTCTGTATTCTGACTAGAGGTTTACAGTCAGTAGTCTACAGTAGCTCTGTATTCAGACTAGAGGTTTACAGTCAGTAGTCTACAGTAGCTCTGTATTCTGACTAGAGGTTTACAGTCAGTAGTCTACAGTAGCTCCATATTCAGACTAGAGGTTTACAGTCAGTAGTCTACAGTAACTCTGTATTCAGACTAGAGGTTTACAGTCAGTAGTCTACAGTAGCTCCATATTCTGACTAGAGGTTTACAGTCAGTAGTCTACAGTAGCTCTGTATTTTGACTAGAGGTTTACAGTCAGTAGTCTACAGTAGCTCTGTATTCAGACTAGAGGTTTACAGTCAGTAGTCTACAGTAGCTCTGTAATCAGACTAGAGGTTTACAGTCAGTAGTCTACAGTAGCTCTGTAGTCAGACTAGAGGTTTACAGTCAGTAGTCTACAGTAGCTCTGTATTCTGACTAGAGGTTTACAGTCAGTAGTCTACAGTAGCTCTGTATTCTGACTAGAGGTTTACAGTCAGTAGTCTACAGTAGCTCTGTATTTTGACTAGAGGTTTACAGTCAGTAGTCTACAGTAGCTCTGTATTCAGACTAGAGGTTTACAGTCAGTAGTCTACAGTAGCTCTGTATTCAGACTAGAGGTTTACAGTCAGTAGTCTACAGTAGCTCTGTATTCAGACTAGAGGTTTACAGTCAGTAGTCTACAGTAGCTCTGTATTCAGACTAGAGGTTTACAGTCAGTAGTCTACAGTAGCTCTGTATTCAGACTAGAGGTTTACAGTCAGTAGTCTACAGTAGCTCTGTATTCAGACTAGAGGTTTACAGTCAGTAGTCTACAGTAGCTCTGTATTCAGACTAGAGGTTTACAGTCAGTAGTCTACAGTAGCTCTGTATTCTGACTAGAGGTTTACAGTCAGTAGTCTACAGTAGCTCTGTATTCAGACTAGAGGTTTACAGCCAGTAGTCTACAGTAGCTCTGTAATCAGACTAGATGTTTACAGCCAGTAGTCTCCAGTAGCTCTGTATTCTGACTAGAGGTTTACAGTCAGTAGTCTCCAGTATCTCTGTATTCTGACTAGAGGTTTACAGTCAGTAGTCTACAGTAGCTCTGTAAGAAGACTAGAGGTTTACAGTCAGTAGTCTACAGTAGCTCTGTATTCAGACTAGAGGTTTACAGTCAGTAGTCTACAGTAGCTCTGTATTCTGACTAGAGGTTTACAGTCAGTAGTCTACAGTAGCTCTGTATTCTGACTAGAGGTTTACAGTCAGTAGTCTACAGTAGCTCTGTATTCTGACTAGAGGTTTACAGTCAGTAGTCTACAGTAGCTCTGTATTCAGACTAGAGGTTTACAGTCAGTAGTCTACAGTAACTCTGTATTCAGACTAGAGGTTTACAGTCAGTAGTCTACAGTAACTCTGTATTCAGACTAGAGGTTTACAGTCAGTAGTCTACAGTAGCTCTGTATTCAGACTAGAGGTTTACAGTCAGTAGTCTACAGTAGCTCTGTATTCTGACTAGAGGTTTACAGTCAGTAGTCTACAGTAGCTCTGTATTCAGACTAGAGGTTTACAGCCAGTAGTCTACAGTAGCTCTGTAATCAGACTAGATGTTTACAGCCAGTAGTCTCCAGTAGCTCTGTATTCTGACTAGAGGTTTACAGTCAGTAGTCTCCAGTATCTCTGTATTCTGACTAGAGGTTTACAGTCAGTAGTCTACAGTAGCTCTGTAAGAAGACTAGAGGTTTACAGTCAGTAGTCTACAGTAGCTCTGTATTCTGACTAGAGGTTTACAGTCAGTAGTCTACAGTAGCTCTGTATTCTGACTAGAGGTTTACAGTCAGTAGTCTCCAGTAGCTCTGTATTCAGACTAGAGGTTTACAGTCAGTAGTCTAAAGTAGCTCCATATTCAGACTAGAGGTTTACACAGTAGTCTACAGTAGCTCTGTATTCTGACTAGAGGTTTACAGTCAGTAGTCTACAGTAGCTCTGTATTCAGACTAGAGGTTTACAGTCAGTAGTCTACAGTAGCTCTGTATTCAGACTAGAGGTTTACAGTCAGTAGTCTACAGTAGCTCTGTATTCTGACTAGAGGTCTACAGTGGTCCTGCCATCAACAGCCATCAGCTGCATTCATGGGACTAAACACACAAACAAACAAAGCCCAAATGAGAAGAATAAAATTCATTAAAATGTCCTCTTTGCTTCCAGGTGGCTAAGAACACATAATAGACGACCAGTAGCACAGCCAACAAGCAAAGGAGGGAAGAAGGGGAAGTCGTAGAGGATACAGAAGAAAAGACTTGCTCTTCAATTGGAGAGCAAGTCTAGCTCTAAACAAACCCTTTTTTCTTTAACAGCCAAAAGCTGGTGCTGCCCTAGAGGAGGAGGAAGAGAAGAGAGGAGAGAAATGAGGACAAAGGGGAAAAAAACACAGAAAACCAGGTGCTTCTACATTTAAAGGTCTCAATACCTCTGAAGATACACAATAAGCACAGGAAGGGATAAAGGTGACAGATGGGCGCTGGTTGGAGAATCAGAGCCGGGGATGGGGATGTAGGGCGGCCCCAGTGCACTACACTACACTACACACTACAATACACACACACACACACACACACACACACACACACACACACACACACACACACACACACACACACACACACACACACACACACACACACACACACACACACACACACACACACACACACACACACACAGTATCACACACACACCATCTTGAAGGTTATGGTATTTAGTGTTAGGGTTAGGGGACTTGAGGGTTAGGGGACTTGAGGGTTAGGAGACTTGAGAGTTAGGGTTAAGAGACTTGAAGGTTAGGGGACTTGAGGGTTAGGGTTAGGGGACTTGAGAGTTAGGGGACTTGAGAGTTAGGGGACTTGAGGGTTAAGGAACTTGAGGGTTAGGGGACTTGAGGGTTAGGGGACTTGAGATTTAGGGGACTTGAGGGTTAGGGGACTTGAGGGTTAGGGGACTTGAGGGTTAGGGGACTTGAGGGTTAGGGTTACACTGCACCAAATCCTTTAGTTTCAGACTCCTAAATACTCTTACACCTCTGAAGAATCTAGCCACTTCCATGCCAGTCGGAAGAACTTAAGTGTTTTATCTCGGCACACAAAAAAAACGTTTTTTTTCTCTCCGAATGTAGGTTAAAACTTCTTGAGGGCAGGGGGCAGCATTTTCACTTTCGGAAAAATAGCATGCCAAAATTCAACTGCTTGCTACTCATCCCCAGAATATAAGATATTCATATTATTAGTAGTATCGGATAGAAAACACTCTGAAGTTTCTAAAACTGTTTGAATCATGTCTGTGAGAATAACAGAACTTATGTAGCAGGCAAAACCCTGAGGACAAACCATTCAGAATTTGTATTTTTTTGATGTCACTGTCTTTTCAATGAGCTTTCTTAGAGACACCAGATTTCTTATGTACTTGCTTGCAGTTCCTACCGCTTACACTGGATGTCACCAGTCCTTGGAAATCGGTTGAGGTTATTCCTTTGTGTAGTGAAGAAGTAGGGCTATCGTAAATGAGGGTCACATGAAGTAAATCTTTTGAGAGAGTCACATTACGAAAAAAGTTGCGTCAGTTTGTTTTCTTTGTGTATTGAACACAGATCATCCCGTCTTCAAATTGATCGATTATTAACATTTAAAAATACCTAACGTTGTATTACAAAAGTAGTTTGAAATGTTTTGGTAAAGTTTACATGTAACTTTTGATATATTTTGTAGTGACGTTGCGCAAGTTGGAAGCTGTGTTTTTCTGGATGAAACGCGCCAAATAAATTGACATTTTGGATATATATCGACGGAATTAATCGAACAAAAGGACCATTCGTGATGTTTATGGGACATATTGGAGTGCCAACAAAAGAAGTTTGTCAAAGGTAAGACATTAATTATATTTTTATTTCTGTGTTTTGTGTCGTGCCTGCAGTGTTGAAATATGCTACTCTCTTTGTTTACTGTTGTGCTATCATCAGATAATAGCTTCTTATGCCTTCGCCGAAAAGCCTATTTGAAATCTGACATGTTGGCTGGATTCACAACGAGTGTAGCTTTAATTTGGTATCTTACATGTGTGATTTAATGAAAGTTAGATTTTTATATCATTTTATTTGAATATGGCGCTCTGTATTTTCCCTGGCTATCGGCCAGTTGGGACGATTGCGTCCCACCTACCCCAGAGAGGTTAAGACAACTCTTTATCTATATTTGACCAACCCTGACATTCATCAGTCAAATCTTTATTCTTTTTAGTCCATAAAATCAGTTAGTTAAATCTCAATGCAAATTCCCATTGCGGTTGCTTGCTAGACTATATTTTCCCATGTTGCTGGCACAGACAAGTAATTAGTAGAGTTCAAGTATTGTTCTTCATTCTATACCTAGAGGACTCCAGATATCTCCAGGAGTTATAAATATAATTTTTGTCTTTATATATTGTCTAGTACTGTCTTTTTGCTAGCTTGGGCCATCTACTTTAATTGCTGCCCGTCTTCCCAACACTTGGTGTGTGAACTGCTGACTGCTCATAACTTGCAGATGATTGTTGACACATCAACCAGGATCAAGGGGCAGGGTAATTTGTGACTTGTTTTGGTAATCAGTGGCTGTATTGGAGGGGGAGTGGTTTCTCCTCTCCTAGGCAATCAGCAATTAGTACAGGGAGCTGTGCTCTTCAGCTCTGCTAGGCAATTAGCAATTGGTGTTAGTACTTCAGTCTCCCCTTACAGCTCAGCGGCAGCTGTAAGAGGTGGTCGTGTCAGTGGCGGTCTCATCGGTGAAGCAAAGACGGTTCTGCCCAGTTGTTCGAGGAAGGCTCCACACCACTCTCTCACTTGAGTATCTTACCTAGTTATTTTATGATTATCTAATTGTGCTAATTTGTAGCTTTGACAACTATGTTTGTGTTTTCTATGTCTGTTCATTCCTCTCCCTGTTGGCTCCCCACCCCTTGGCTGCAGTCCTTATAATTTAGTGTACCCTGTGCACGCAACCCAAGTGGAATTCCGAGTCTCTGGCAGCGTTTGAAACTGCAGATCTGCGGTCAAGAACGGCAAGTTCATTGCAGCCTATGCTGCCCTACAGTCCTGACTATGTTTTCTCTCATAGTCCAATAGGATCTGGTCAATGGTGGTGGCACAGGGCTACCAATTTCTGGTAATTTTCTCTTTTCTCCCTCTCTCACATGTCCGTCTGCTCATTTGAATTCGATGCTGTCACTGTCACTTGTCCACTCAAGCTTAACATTGTTGTCATCTATCACCCACCAGGTGCCCTTGGAGTGTTCCTCAATGAACTTGACACCTTTGTAAGCTCATTTCCTGACAATGGCTCATCACTCTTCATACTTGGCGACTTCAACCTCCTGACATCTGCCTTTGAGTCATTTCTTTCCAACTCTCTCTTTCCCCTCCTTGCCTCTATTGACCTCACCATTTCCCAATCCCCTCCAACTCACAAGGCAAGCAATACTCTTAATTAACCTCCTCTTTACTAGAGGCTGTTATCCTACTAATCTCACTATAACCCCCCCCCCAGGTCTCTGATCACTACTTTGTTTCCTTTTCTGTCTCCCTTTCCTCCAACCCTACCCACTCAGTCCCTCCAACCCTAGCCACTCAGCTCCTACCCAGATGGTCAGGTGCCATCACAACATCCGCTCTCTCTCCCACTACTCTCTCTACTATTCTATCAACTCTCCCTTCTGCTATGTCCTTCTCCCTTCTCTTTCCTGATTCTGCCTTTTCGGCCCTACTCTCCTCCCTTTCTGCATCCTATGACTCGCACTGTCCCCTTTCCTCCTGGCCGGCTTGGCCCTCCTGCTCCATGTCTAACTGACTCATTGCGAGCTCACAGAAGAGGGCTGTGGGCAGCTGAGTGGAAATGGAGGAAAACTAAGATTCCTGAAAACCTATCATCCTTTCACTCCCTCCTTTCTAACTTCTCTTTCTCTGTATATGCTGCTAAAGCCACTTTCCATTTTAATGTAAATAATGTAAAACAACACCTATCATACTACTATGACTGACCCTGTAAAACAACACCTATCATACTACTATGACTGACCCTGTATAACAACACATTACACTGCACCTATCCAGTGTATGTGGCAATACAACATCTTAGTTATTATTACGAGCAGCTTTTTAAGCATCTGCCTCTGGGTGGCAGGTAGCCTAGTGGTTAGAGCATTGGGCCAGTAACCGAAAGATTGCTAGATCGAATCCCCGAGCTGACAAGGTAAAAATCTGTCGTTCTGCCTCTGAACAAGGCAGTTAACCCACTGTTCCTAGGCCGTCATTGTAAATAAGAATGTGTTCTTAATTAACTGACTTGCCTAGTTAAATAAAGGTTAAATAAAAAAAATAGAAAAAATAACCCTGGAAAACTCTTCTCCTCCCTCCTTAATCCTCCGCCCCTCCCTCTCTGCAGACGACTTTGTCAACCTCTTTGAAAAGAAGGTTGACGACATCTGCTCCTCGTTCACTCTTCCTATTGAGTCCGCTAGTCAAACTCACACAGAACAACCCTACGCCTAGACCTATTTCTCCCTTCTCTCTCCAGCTGAAATCCTGCTACTGGTGAGGTTTGGCCGCCCTACAACCTGCTCGACCCCATCCCCTCCTCCCTTCTCCAGACCATCTCTGGAGACCTTCTCCCGTTCCTCACTTCCCTCAACTCTTCCCTGACCACTGGACTGCACCCCCTCTGACTTCAAAATGGCCCGAGACACGAGACCCCCTCAAGAAAACAATACTCAACTCATCTGACATCAAAAACTATAGACCTGTAGACCTTTTGTTTCTTTCCAAAACACTTGAGCGTGCTCTCTCTCAGCTCTCGTTATCTCTCTCAGAACCGTTGTCTTTAACCTAACCAATCAGGCTTCAAGACGAGTCACTCAACCGAGACAGATGCTCTCCGCACTGTGACAGCTGTTCTGATCCTCCTAGATCTATTCGCTGCCTTCAGACACCGTGAACCATCAGATCCGCCTCTCCATCCTCTCAGGGCTGGGTGTCTCTGGCTCTGCACAGGCTACTCCTACCAGGTGAAGTGGAGAGGGTGTGTCGGCTGTTAGTGTGCAAAGGGGGGGGACCAACTCCATATCAATGCCCATGATTTTGGAATGAGATGTTTGACGAGCAGGTGTCCAGACATATTTGGTCATGTAGTGTATCTAGTGTAATGGGATGTATAGATGGATGGATAGTCTATATGGATAGACTATGTAGTATATCTGAAGATTAGTCTATGTACAGTATTAGTTAAATAGGATAAGCCTTGACTAGAATACATGATTTGGAAAGGCACACACCTGCCTATATAAGGTCCTACAGTTGACAGTGCATGTCAGAGCAAAAACCAAGCCATGAGATCGAAGGATCTGTCTTTAGAGCTGTCGAGGCACAGATCTGCAGAAAAGTACCAAAACATTTCTGCAGTATTGAAGGTCCCCAAGAATGGAAGAAATTGAAGAAGTTTGGAACCACCAAGACTCTTCCTAGAGCTGGCCGCACAGCCAAACTTGGCAATCGGGGGAGACGGGCCTTGGTCAGGGAAGTGACCAAGATTTCCTCTGCGGGGATGGGAGAACCTTCCAGAAGGACAGGCATCTCTGCAGCACTCCACCAATCAGGCCTTTGTGGTAGAGTGGCCAGACTGAAGCAACTCCCCTGTAAAAGGCACATGACAGCCCGCTTGGAGTTTGCCAAATGACATATGAAAACTCTCAGACCATGAGAAACAAGATTCTCTGGTCTGATGAAATCAAGATTGAACTCTTTGGGCTGAATGGCTAGCATCACGTCTGGAGGAAACCTGGCACCATCCCAAATATGAACGGAGCAAAGATCCTTGTTGAGCTTCAGGGCGCTCGGCACCTCAGACTGGGCTGAAGGTTCACCTTCCCACAGGACAGCGACCCTAAGCACACAGCCAAGACAATGCAGGAGAGCTCGGACTTGAACCCGATCGAACATCTCTGGAGAGACCTGAAAATATCTGTGCACCAACCCTCCCCATCCAACCTGACAAAGCTTGAGAGGATCTGCAGAGAAGAATGGGAGAAGCTCCTTAAATACATCTGTGTCAAGCTTTTGTCTTACCCAAGAAGACTCGATGGTGTAATCGCTGCCAAAGGTGCTTCAACAAAGTACTGAGTAAAGGGTCTGAATACTGATTTAAAATGTGATATTTAGCAAAAATAAATGTGATAATTTGCAAAATTTCATAAAAACATGTTTCTGCTTTTGTCATTTATGGGTATTATGTGTAGCTTGATGAGGGAGAAAATTATATAATCAATTTAAGAATAAGCTATCTTAAGATGAATGCACTAACAATAAGTTGCTCTGGATAAGAGTGTCTGCAAATGACTAAAATGTAAAAACTGTAAAAAAAATTCAAATGCAAATATGGTTGAAATGCAGGTATTCAATTTATTGTAAAATGTCACTTTTTTTTCTTAGAATACATTCATATACACTTTTTCTTATTGTATCAGGTATTTTGTAATTTTTTTTGTGTTAAAATAAATAACTTTTACATGTCTAATTTGCATATGTGAATAAATAACATAAAGGGGTGGAACCACGCTCTGTCTATCCTACCTGCATGCGCCTGCACTGTCTAGACTGCCTCATTCACTACCGTTGTTATCACGTTCTCTTGCATAATTCAACCAGTTGTGTCAATAGCAGGATTAAAAATCAACACGCGTAGGTATAGATTACACCTGTCTAAACATACTTTACATTGTTTGTGAGATCAGACATCATTTCACGATGTTAATTTTCTGAAGTTGCTTTCATTTCAGCACATCTAATTTGTAAACGTTTCAACTGTATTAAATTATAACTTTTCTTTTTTAATTCCACACAAAAAATGACACACATCAAAATCAAGAAGTCCTCTTGTCTTTCTTGTGATGTTGAGACATGTGAGACATGTGTAAGTGTTGAGACATATGAGACATGTGTAAGTGTTGAGACACTATGTGTAAGTGTTGAGACGTGAGACATGTGAGACATGTGTAAGTGTTGAGACATGTGTAAGTGTTGAGACGTGTGTAAGTGTTGAGACATGTGTAAGTGTTGAGACGTGTAAGTGTTGAGACACTATGTGTAAGTGTTGAGACGTGTAAGTGTTGAGACATGTGTAAGTGTTGAGACGTGTAAGTGTTGAGACGTGTGTAAGTGTTGAGACGTGTAAGTGTTGAGACACTATGTGTAAGTGTTGAGACATGTGTAAGTGTTGAGACATGTGTAAGTGTTGAGACATGTGTAAGTGTTGAGACATGTGTAAGTGTTGAGACACTATGTGTAAGTGTTGAGACACTATGTGTAAGTGTTGAGACATGTGTAAGTGTTGAGACATGTGTAAGTGTTGAGACACTATGTGTAAGTGTTGAGACATATGTAAGTGTTGAGACACTATGTGTAAGTGTTGAGACACTATGTGTAAGTGTTGAGACACTATGTGTAAGTGTTGAGACACTATGTGTAAGTGTTGAGACATGTGTAAGTGTTGAGACACTATGTGTAAGTGTTGAGACACTATGTGTAAGTGTTGAGACACTATGTGTAAGTGTTGAGACACTATGTGTAAGTGTTGAGACACTATGTGTAAGTGTTGAGACACTATGTGTAAGTGTTGAGACACTATGTGTAAGTGTTGAGACACTATGTGTAAGTGTTGAGACATGTGTAAGTGTTGAGACACTATGTGTAAGTGTTGAGACATGTGTAAGTGTTGAGACACTATGTGTAAGTGTTGAGACACTATGTGTAAGTGTTGAGACATGTGTAAGTGTTGAGACGTGTGTAAGTGTTGAGACACTATGTGTAAGTGTTGAGACACTATGTGTAAGTGTTGAGACACTATGTGTAAGTGTTGAGACATGTGTAAGTGTTGAGACATGTGTAAGTGTTGAGACATGTGTAAGTGTTGAGACATGTGTAAGTGTTGAGACATGTGTAAGTGTTGAGACATGTGTAAGTGTTGAGACACTATGTGTAAGTGTTGAGACACTATGTGTAAGTGTTGAGACACTATGTGTAAGTGTTGAGACATGTGTAAGTGTTGAGACATGTGTAAGTGTTGAGACATGTGTAAGTGTTGAGACATGTGTAAGTGTTGAGACACTATGTGTAAGTGTTGAGACACTATGTGTAAGTGTTGAGACACTATGTGTAAGTGTTGAGACACTATGTGTAAGTGTTGAGACATGTGTAAGTGTTGAGACATGTGTAAGTGTTGAGACACTATGTGTAAGTGTTGAGACATGTGTAAGTGTTGAGACATGTGTAAGTGTTGAGACACTATGTGTAAGTGTTGAGACATGATATGAGGACAATAGACAAGGTGTTCGGGGCTGTTAGCATGTCTAAACGACCATTCACTTCCAGAGCCGACTAATCAAGACTGTTCTCTCGTTTACATCATGACTTTTCAACACTTGACTTTCTACTTCTTATCATTAAAGATATCCTGACTAACATGTACACACTTGGAAACAGGACATTTTTACGCAGTGTTAGGGTTAGAGGACTTGAGGGTTAAGGCGTCAGCATGTTTCGGTGCGGCTGGCGCCTAGATGAACTCGGCTAGGCGAACCGAACCAGTGCTCCAGTACTCCCTTTATTAAAGACCTTCGCTTAAAAATGAAAAAAAGCAACAATAGTACTGTTTGTCCATTTTGATACACCGTAGCCATTATACACTCAAAATAGTCAGAATTAATCAACAACTCAAGAAATGACAACGGCGCCGGAGGAGATGGCTGCAGTTTTACGGGCTCCTAACCAATTGTACTATTTTGTGTGTTATTTTGCATTGCATTTTTGCAACTTACTTTGTATATAATGTTTCTGACACCGTCTCTTATACCATCTACTGCATCTTGCCTATGGCGTTCGGCCAACACTCACTCATATATTTTTATGTACGTATTCTTATTCATTCCTTTACACTTGTGTGTATAAGGTAGTTGTTCTGAAATTGTTAGGTTAGATTACTCGTTAGATATTTACTGCATGGTCGGAACTAGAAGCACAAGCATTTCGCTACACTCGCATTAACATCTGCTAACCATGTGTATGTGACAAATACAATTTCATTTGATTTGTGACCGAAAAGGGCTTCTGGATATCAGAACAGTGATTACTCAGCTCGAAGTGGATGAAGATTGTCTCTTTATTAACGAGTAGGACACAAAGGATTTACTGCTGGACCAGGCCCAAATCCCCATCATTCGCATGAAGAAGAGACGGCGATACAGGGGATGCAGGTCTACATGCCTTGTGAGAATTCCTCGGCTAGTGGGTAACCCGCCTCTACCATCCGTCCTATTGGCCGACGTGCAATCACTGGACAATAAACTGGATGAGCTCCGTTCAAGACTATCCTACCAACGGGATAGTCTAGTCGTGGTTGAACGACGACATGGATAATGTATAGTTGGCTGGGTTTTTCTGTGCATCGGCAAGACAGAACAGTTGCCTCTGGTAAGACACTGGCCTGTGTCTATTTGTCAATAACAGCTGGTGCGCTAAATCTAATATTAAGGAAGTATCTAGGTTTTGTTTTGATACTCATCATAAGCTGTAGAGGTTTTGCTCACCTGAGGTAGAGTCTATCATGATAAGCTGTAGACCTATTAGACAAGGCCCTCATCCCCGTCATTCGCAGGAGAAAGAGAAAGAGATATCAGGGAAGAAGGTCTGGGTGCCTTGTAAGAATCCGTCATCGAGTGGTAATCTCCCTTTACCACCGGTCCTATTAGCCAACGTACAATCAATAGATAATAAAATACAAGAATTATGATCACGTAATATCTTATGTTTCAACGAGTCCTGGCTGAACGACGACATGAATAACATATAGCTGGCAGGTTTTACGCTTTTTCGGCAGAATTGAACAGCGGCCTCTTGTAAGAAAAAGGGTGGCGGTCTATGTATATTTGTAAACAACAGCTGGTGCACGAAATCTAAGGAAGTCTCGAGGTTTTGTTCACCTGAGGTAGAGTATCTCATGATAAGCTGTAGACCACACTATTTACCAAGAGAGTTTTCATCTATATTTTTCGTAGCTGTCTATTTACCACCACAAACCCTTTGCTGGCACTAAGACCGCACTCAACAAGCTGTATAGGGCCATGAGCAAAGCAGAAAATGCTCATCCAGAGATGGCGCTCCTTGTGGCCGGGGACTTTAATGCAGGAAAACTTAAATCCGTTTTACCTCATTTCTACCAGCATGTCACATGAGCAACCAGAGGGGGAAAAACTCTAGACCACCTCTACTCCACACACAGAGATGCATCAAAGCTCTCCCTCGCCCTCCATTTGGCAAATCTTACCGTAATTACAGTATATCCTTCTGATTGCTGCTTACAAGCAAAACTAAAGCAGGAAGTACCAGTGACTCAATCAATACGGAAGTGGTCAAATGACGCAGATGCTAAGCTACTGGATTGTTTTGCTAGCACAGACTGGAAAATGTTCCGGGATTCATCCGATGGCATTGAGGAGTATACCACATCAGTCACCGGTTTTGTCAAAAATGCATTGATGACTTCATCCCAACAGTGACCGTGTACGTACATACCCCAACCAAAAGCCATCTATGCATAGTCACTTATCACTACCTGTACATATGCCTCAATTACCTCAACTAAATGGTACCCCCGCAGATTGACTCCGTAACGGTACCTCCTTTAAATAGCCTTGTTATTGTTACTCTTTAAATAAAAATACTTCAGCTAATTTAGTAGATATTTTTCTTAAAGATATACTTCTCCTTAATGCAACCGCTGTGTCAGATTTCAAAAAGGTTTTACGAAAAAAAGCACACCATGCAATAATCTGAGTACAGCGCTCAGGCACCAAAACAAGCCATACAGATACCCGCCATGTGGAGTCAACAGAAGTCAGAAATAGCATTATAAATATTAACTTACCTTTGATGATCTTCATCGGAATGCACTCCAAGGAATCCCAGTTCGAAAATAAATGTTTGTTTTGTTCGATAAAGTCCATCATTTATGTCCAAATACCTCCTTTTTGTTCTCGCGTTTAGTTCTCAAATCCAAATTCAAGAGGTGCAGGCACTTAGTCCAGACGAAAAGTCAAAAAAGTTGTATTACAGTTTGTAGAAACATGTCAAATGATGTATAGAATCAATCTTTAGGATGTTTTTAACATAAATCTTCAATAATGTTTCAACTGGACAATTCCTTTGTCTTTAGAAATGAAAAGAAACGCAGTTAACTCTCACGGCCGCGCACCTGACTGAGCTAATGGCATTCTGCCAGACCCCTGACTCAAACAGCTCTTATTCACTCCCCCTTCACAGTAGAAGCCTAAAACAAAGTTCTAAAGACTGTTGACATCTAGTGGAAGCCTTAGCAAGTGCAATCGGACCAAATTCTACACTGTATATTGGATAGGCAAAGACTTGAACACCTACAAACCTCAGATTTCCCACTTCCTGGTTGGATTTTTATCTCAGGTTTTTTGCTTGCCATATGAGTTCTGTTATACTCACAGACATCATTCAAACGGTTTTAGAAACTTCAGAGTGTTTTCTATCCACATCTACTAATTATATGCATATCTTAGCTTCTGGGCCTGAGTAGCAGGCAGTTTACTCTGGGAACCTTATTCATCCAAGCTACTCAATACTGCCCCTCATCCATAAAAAGTTTTAACTCTTATTTTTCTTAAAACGGCATTGTTCGTTATGGGCCTTTAAGTAAGCATTTCACTATAAGGTCTACCCTACACCTGTTGTATTCGGAACGTGTGACAATTTGATTTGATTTGAAATTTGTAAAAAAATATATGTTTTTGCCGAGGAGATCTTAGACAATTTTGCATCTAACCAAGATGTTTGGTTTATCAAGTTAAAAAAATTGCATGAAAACAATTTGTCTCTTGACAACAAACATTTAATTTTAGAACCAACATACGGCTACCAACTTCGGATTGCCTGGAGAAAATGTTTTGTGTTCACGAACAGCCGGAAAAAACCCTTGCTGGAAAGTAATCATAATATAGTTTATGTACAAACTGTTTCGAATGTGAAGCAACCTTTAGGATTAAGGGTCTTAAAAGCACAAATCAGCAACCACAATGCTCCACTCCAGAATATGACTGCGCTGTCTAAAAAGACCAGGGAGGGAATGACAACAAAGACGTATTTTTGTGGAATACTGCAGGTAGCCTAGTGGTTAGAGCGTTGGACTAGTAACCAGCAGGTAGCCTAGTGGTTAGAGCGTTGGGCCAGTAACCAGCAGGTAGACTAGTGGTTAGAGCGTTGGACTAGTAACCAGCAGGTAGACTAGTGGTCAGAGCGTTGGGCCAGTAACCAGCAGGTAGACTAGTGGTTAGAGCGTTGGACTAGTAACCAGCAGGTAGCCTAGCGGTTAGAGTGTTGGACTAGTAACCAGCAGGTAGCCTAGTGGTTAGAGCGTTGGACTAGTAACCAGCAGGTCACCTAGTGGTTAGAGCGTTGGACTAGTAACCAGCAGGTAGCCTAGCGGTTAGAGTGTTGGACTAGTAACCAGCAGGTAGCCTAGTGGTTAGAGCGTTGGACTAGTAACCAGCAGGTAGCCTAGTGGTTAGAGTGTTGGACTAGTAACCAGCAGGTAGCCTAGTGGTTAGAGCGTTGGTCCAGTAACTGAAAGGTTGCTGGTTAGAATACCAAAGGTGAAAAATCTATCGTTGTGCCCTTGAGCAAGTCAATTAACCCTAATTTTCTCCAAGGTTGCCGTACTGCAAGGCTGACCATGTAAAACAACACATTACACTGCACCTATCATACTACTATGACTGACCCTGTAAAACAACACCTATCATACTACTATGTCTGACCCTGTAAAACACCACCTATCATACTACTATGACTGACCCTGTAAAACAACACCTATCATACTACTATGACTGACCCTGTAAAACAACACCTATCATACTACTATGGCTGACCCTGTAAAACAACACCTATCATACTACTATGACTGACCCTGTAAAACAACACCTATCATACTACTATGACTGACCCTGTAAAACAACACCTATCATACTACTATGACTGACCCTGTAAAACAACACCTATCATACTACTATGACTGACCCTGTAAAACACCACCTATCATACTACTATGACTGACCATGTAAAACAACACCTATCATACTACTATGACTGACCCTGTATAACAACACCTATCATACTACTATGACTGACCCTGTAAAACAACACCTATCATACTACTATGACTGACCCTGTAAAACAACACCTATCATACTACTATGACTGACCCTGTAAAACAACACCTATCATACTACTATGACTGACCCTGTAAAACAACACCTATCATACTACTATGGCTGACCCTGTGAAACAACACCTATCATACTACTATGACTGACCCTGTAAAACAACACCTATCATACTACTATGGCTGACCCTGTAAAACAACACCTATCATACTACTATGACTGACCCTGTAAAACAACACATTACACTGCACCTATCATACTACTATGACTGACCCTGTAAACCAACACCTATCATACTACTATGACTGACCCTGTAAAACAACACCTATCATACTACTATGACTGACCCTGTAAAACAACACCTATCATACTACTATGACTGACCCTGTAAAACAACACCTATCATACTACTATGACTGACCCTGTAAAACAACACCTATCATACTACTATGACTGACCCTGTAAAACAACACCTATCATACTACTATGACTGACCCTGTAAAACACCACCTATCATACTACTATGACTGACCATGTAAAACAACACATCAAATAAGCGTATCGACATCAGGATGTTAATTGATGTCCATATGTATGTAAATTTAAGTGTATAGTTGAATATCAAGATCAGGAATTTAAGTCGTTTTTATTCATCCGTTACATTATTAAACATTTCTGTTATTTAAATTATGATTTAGAATTGACAGCAACAAACCTGTTAACAAATCTCAACCGGATGTTGCTCATTATCAGCAAAATAAATCCTGTTGATACAAACTAGATTCCTTTTTTTTTTTTAGCTTTTCTTAAACCTCTCTAAGTAACCTGATCCTTTTCAAGTGACCTCCATTGATGTTAAATAGTACTGAACCTACTTAAAACGTCCCCCCCCCCCTCCCACCCCCCCGCCCCAGAACACAACAGAACAGTACTCGCGCTGCAGAGGCAACAGACAGACAGCTCTGTTAGCGACTCATTTAAAATACACAAAGCACATAGACTCTCATTCACGATAAAGCCTTTCCTTTTTCAACCTGCTATTCTAAAGCCGCTCTCTGTTGCCCCCATCTCAGTTTTCCCCCCAGTGGAGGGAAACCCAGTCGGCCCAAAAGTTGACTATTTGGTGTTAGGCAGTGAATGGCCTGCCTTTATAGTAAAACTAGCGCAGACCATTGTCCAGGCAGTTGGTTGAGACATAGAGAGGAAGGAGGAGCAGAAACAAACAGCATGTGGGGATTGGCATTGTTGTCTTTTTATGAAAGATTCTGTTGATAAAGAAGGAAGAACGACAGGAGGAGAGAGAAAGAAAAGAAAGAAAGGCTGACTCATTCCGTCACTTCTCTCTCTCTCTCTCTCTCTCTCTCTCTCTCTCTCTCTCTCTCTCTCTCTCTCTCTCTCTCTCTCTCTCTCAGAGTCTCAGATTCACCACCTTGCGTGCAAGGCCTCGTGTGTCTCCAAGCCGGTCCATTTACAGAACATGCGTGTGTTTGTTGTGGAAGGTAAGTCAAGCTGATTTTAACTCTCTGTCTGGGATGGAGCAGTTGACTGCAGTGAAGCGGAAGGTGTGAGACGTAGCTAGAGGGGCTAGAACCTGATCCTACTGGTGGCAGGCTAAAGTTGTCATAGATCCTATACCAAATATTTTGTGTAATTACTCATAGACTATATTGACTTGTCAAAGTAATGTTTATAAAAGGTGTGTCAAGGGTGTGTTAAGTTTTCTCTTTTACTCTAAGCGTTGGATACTTAATGATACTAATTCTTACAGTCTTATGCTTGCTGATGTCGGTTCAGTTCTCCATTTGGTTAATGTTAGCAACGGGCTATTCGTGTAGCATGACAGGTCAAGGACATTGTCAGGTATCTTGGGCCTTCCCAGCAATTCTAGAGAGATAGAGAACGTCTTTGTAATGTTACCTGTTAATGTTTTTTTTGTTAATTCTATGTATGTTTGCAACAAAAAAAACTTCTGAGAGTTTTTTTTTTTAGCATGGTTAGCACGTTCCCTTAACCTGTTGAGGACAGTGGGTATGTGGGAGGAGTTCCGCTAGCGGAACCCCAGAGCCAGACAGGTTAATGTCAAACAGAACATACTTAGAACGTGGTTACTATGAACTCAGAATATACCATATTAATGTTCTAGACACGTTTCGTGGGACGTTGTAAAACTATTCATGTGTCCAGTTTTCTTTAGGGTTCGGAAAATATTCCCGTCAACATCCAACCAAACACACAGAGAACACGATTAAACAAGTTCTCAGAACATAAGATATTAATGTTCTGGACACGTTTCATGGGAACCAGACTGGCCCCTTTCTTTCCTCCATGCCCCCATTACTAAGCCAAATAATTATAATTTTGTGAGAGAAAAAAACTACTTAGAAAGGCCCACTGGCATAAAAATGGATCAGCCCATATGGCATTTTCCAAAATGCCAGATGACCAGTCCGTCCCTGGTCCAGAGTGTTCAGTGTCATCATGTAAAGCTGTGAGATGGTGTAGCTAACTTTCTTGCTAACTGTAACAAATGCTTATGATCAATGTTCCCTCTAATATTTTCCCACACTGAGCAACTTTCAGGTCTACTGTGGGCAGACTTGAACATTGTGAAAATTCTGTTCAACTTCCAGCACGTGTTTACTGTGAACACTGAGCCTGTACATGCATTATGTTACAGTTTAAAGTGGCCATTTAGGCTACTGTGGATGCTTGATCATAATGTAGGCCTACTAGAGCGGCCTACCATAAAAAACTATGGAGAAAATACATCCCATAACATTTGAACATGGAAAAACAGTTGAAGTCAGATGTTTACATACACCTTAGCCAAATACATTTAAACTCAGTTTTTCACAATTCCTGACATTTAATCCAAGTAAAAATTCCCTGTCTTAGGTCAGTTAGGATCAACACTTTATTTTAAGAATGTGAAATGTCAGAATAATAGTAGAGACAATTATTTATTTCAGCTTTTATTTCTTTCATCACATTCCCAGTGGGTCAGAAGTTTACATACACTCAATTAGTACTTGGTAGCATTGTCTTTAGTTTGATTCACTTGGGTCAAACGTTTCGGGTAGCCTTCCACAAACTTCCCACAATAAGTTGGGTGAATTTTGGCCCATTCCTCCTGGCACAGCTGGTGTAACTGAGTCAGGTTTGTAGGCCTCCTTGCTCGCACATGCTTTTTCAGGTCTGCACACAAATGTTCTATAGGAGTGAGGTCAGGGCTTTGTGAAGGCCACTCCAATACCTTGACTTTGTTGTACTTAAGCCATTTTGCCACAACTTTGGAAGTATGCTTGGGGTCATTGTCTTGCAGCAAAGCACCCACCACAACATGATGTTGCCACCCCTGTGCTTCACGGTTGGGACGGTGTTCTTCGGCTTGCAATCCTCACCCTTTTTCCTCCAAACATAACAATGGTCATTATGGCCTAACAGTTCTATTTTTGTTTCATCAGACCAGAGGACATTTCTCCAAAAAGTATGATCTTTGTTCCCACGTGCAGTTGCAAACCGTAGTCTGGCTTTTTTATGGCGGTTTTGGAGCAGTGGCTTCTTCCTTGCTGAGCGGCCTTTCAGGTAAGAAACCACTTTACCAAATAAAATGCATTATTTTTCTCGTACATTTATTACAGAGAATCAGACAAATGATGCTACCCTCTGCCTATTGGCTACTTAGATTATTCAAGCCTGTCTCAAAATACAACACTGCCCCATTAAGACAAAAAGAAAAGCTCTGTTCCTGACTGGCTTTTCAAAGGTGTCTAGAAACGTACACGTTTTGTTCTTGTAGGAAGCAACCACTCCCCTATTGCTGACTACACATGATCTATAACTGGGCTAATAACTCACTAACAAGCAACAAACAATATGAACAAAATGTGCATGTGTGGCTACATGAAGCTTTGCTCTCTCAAAACAAGCGCATCTACTCACGACCGCTCATGCTATCAACACAGTCCAGTTTTGATTGATGGATTGAAATTATTAGACAATATGCTTTGAAATACATAAGAGCGCTCCAGCCGGTGACAGAAAATGTAAGAAAATCATCAAGGAAAAGACAATAAAGCTTAAAAGCTTATTTCCATTGTGGTCCTTTTAAAAAAAGGAAAGGGGAAGGGGAAATGTAACTAGGTTAGTCAGCAATTGTAATGTCAACAGACAATGACAGACACAATTGTTGTTTGATTCATAACATGAGATAATTAGCACAATTCCCTTTCCTAATAAAACATCCACGGACAGGTACATCTCCCTTGTCTCAGCAAACACTTAATATATAAAACAATCAATCCCTAATATATGCAAGACAATCACAATATGATAAACAACATGCACCAAAAGGCAGACCGTATTCTATCCCGGGCATTAATCCTTCTTAGTCACGTATTATAATCTTACGACTCACTTTTGAGACAAGCCACTATTTAGCCACTTTTTTCAGTGAGAACTTGAAGGTTTTTAAGTTTCAAATTCTTAGGAAGACTATTCAGCTGAGTATAAAAAAAGTTTAAAGATAATGGTACAGATCCATATATGGCAATAGTCTATTTGCATATAGGCCTACTGCAACTCTGATTGGTTATGCCTCACCGGTCTATGTAAAGTAAGGGCTGAGTAGTGCGTGTCAATGCAATAGAATCCTACTCCGATGCCATTCTGCCTACGACAAAATCTCTTTCATAGTTTGTTTTGTTTTCAGTATGTTACATTGAAAGTGCTAATATTGGCAGTTAATAGTACATCAGTGGGGCCAAGCTTCCTGCCATCCAGGACCTCTATACCAGGCGGTGTCAGAGGAAGGCCCTAAAAATGGTCAAAGACTTCAGCCACCCTAGTCATAGACGGTTCTCTCTGCTACCGCACGGCAAGCGGTACCGGAGCGCCAAGTCTAGGTCCAAGAGGCTTCTAAACAGCTTCTACCCCCCAAGCCATAAGACTCCTGAACATCTAATCAAATGGCTACCCAGACTATTTGCATCGTTATTTTACTGCTGCTCTTTAATTACTTGTTACTTTTATTTATTTTTTCTTATCCGTATTTTTTAAAACTGCATTGTTGGTTAGGGGCTCATAAGTAAGCATTTCACTGTAAGGTCTACTACACCTGTTGTATTCAGCATTTCACTGTAAGGTCTACTACACCTGTTGTATTCAGCATTTCACTGTGAGGTCTACTACACCTGTTGTATTCAGCATTTCACTGTAAGGTCTACTACACCTGTTGTATTCAGCATTTCACTGTGAGGTCTACTACACCTGTTGTATTCGGCGCTTGTGACTCATAACGTTTGATTTGATTTGATATTGCGTTGATTCGATCACTATTGCCACAGTAAAGGGAGACGTTGATCGTGTTAACAGGGAAAGCTCTAGAACAGTGGTCACCAAACTTTTCTGAGTCAAGATCAATTTCTGAGTCAAGATCAATTTCTGAGTCAAGATCAATTTCTGAGTCAAGATCAATTTCTGAGTCAAGATCACTTTCTGAGTCAAGATCACTTTCTGAGTCAAGATCAATTTCTGAGTCAAAATGCAGGCCGAGATCAACCGTTCAGATTATTTTTTAACATGACTTAAAAACCGTAAGCCTATGCAACATGAACCAATTAAAAACAGTTCTGTAGCAGTGAGGTTTGTGCAGTAAGCTATAGGCCCAATACATTAACACCACATATTGGCTTTGCTTGAATTGCCCTGCCAATGCATTGTTGTTTTGGACATTCTTTAAATTAGTATTTCAACATTTGAGGTAGGCTATATGATCACACCGGTAATAGATCCGTTGTTGTATTACTTCTGAGGTACAGCTGAGTCAGCATATATTTAAATAATTTGCTTTTTATTTGTATTTTACTGGGCTGATGGTGCCTGCATCTGATGGTCAGTCTCAGTGGAGGGAGATGGCAGCGGACCGAGGGTCCGCGTCTCAACATCCCTCCGTTCTCCCTTTCCTCCACTGACACTGACCAAAAAGGGACACCGTCTTCCAGCTGATGGCGAAACTCGAGTCTCACCACATTATTTCTGCCTCGTGCACAAATGAATGTTGTTACTCCTATGAACAGAGAAAGTGAAATATTCCTCGATATAAAAAAAAAGACCACTAATAATAACAACAACACAAGCCTATAGAGACACCTTCCTGCTTATTCATTACTGCTGCAGTGCTGGTTGTAGTCATTCATTACTGCTGCAGTGCTGGTTGTAGTCATTCATTACTGCTGCAGTGCTGGTTGTAGTCATTCATTACTGCTGCAGTGCTGGTTGTAGTCATTCATTACTGCTGCAGTGCTGGTTGTAGTCATTCATTACTGCTGCAGTGCTGGTTGTAGTCATTCATTACTGCTGCAGTGCTGGTTGTAGTCATTCATTACTGCTGCAGTGCTGGTTGTAGCTCTGAGTGGAAATAGGAAGAAAGTGCATTTGATGGTTTATAAAAGTGTTAACAGAGTAAAAACTTAAACATGAACCCTGTCTGCTGTATTCGTTGACAGTCTCTCTCTAGTCATGTTTTTTATTTTTTTAAATATTTTATATATATTTTTTTTTTCCCCCGACCGGTTGGTGACCACTGCTCTAGAGAGTTGAGTGAAGTTCATTTTCGTTCTTCTTTTCTGTGGGCTGATCGTTCCGCAAGCAGCTTAGAGGGAACATTTCTTACTACGGCATGTTGATGACGTTGAAATTATTTGTTATATCCTAATTGTTTCAACAAGTGTGCGATTGATTTCCCAATAAGAAATAAGAGAGATCAAATATTTAATTGTGATCTTGCTACATTTCCAATTAGCATTATGATTAGCATTAGCATTATAATTAGCATGATGGTTAGCATTAGCATTAGCATTAGAACTAGCATTATGATTAGCATTAGCATTATAATTAGCAATATGTTGATCGTGATTGGTCTGTATAAAAACGATAATCATTTTAATATAACACAGGATTACTATCGAATATATAGGTCTTAAGTAGACAAAAGTGTCATCTGCACAGTCTCCTATAAAAGGTTGTCAGTCACTCCCCTAATTTGTTTTAGCATTTTCTAAAACTACAGTGAGTCTGACATTTCCGTGTACAGTCATCACCATTATAATTAGCAACAGTATCACATCAGCTGGGCAGAATGGTTTTGGTGATAACCAATGAGTGACAGATGATGTGCAGAAGAAGACATAACCCAGGTCTGCCGGTCAGCGGTTCCACCATCACCGTGGGAAAACAGACAGCAGAAGGTGATAGATACCACTGGAACAATAAGAACCAACGTCTCTCTACTTAGCTTGAAAAGGAGACAGGGTGGTGGGGGGGGGACATTTTATCTTTGCATGAGGAGCATTATTTTCCGTGGTCTGTGTATCAAAATACAGGACGCACTGCACTGTCCCTTTAAAAAAAAAATATGTTCCTTTGCAACAATCTAACTCAATTCAAATCCTCTGGTGGTTTGGCTTATATAGTTTACATGAGCCAGGGAGCAAAATACTGTATATATGTCTGTGGGGTCAGAAGAGAGAGAGAAAGTGGGGAGGAGAGAGAGAGACAGAGAGAGACAGAGAGAGACAGAGAGAGACAGAGAGAGAGAGAGAAAGAGAGACAGAGAGAGAGAGAGAGACAGAGAGAGAGACAGAGAGAGAGAGAGAGACAGACGGAGAGAGAGAGAGAGACAGTGAAATGTCTTGAATAGAGGGAGATATACAGATGACAGGAGAGATTCAAGGTTTAAGCCCAATGTACAAGTGTGACATTCCATTGCACGGTCTGGCCACTGGTAATGTGCTGCTGACCTGTACCGTGTGTCAGAGAGAGAGAGAGAGAGAGAGAGGAGAGAGGGGGGGGGAGAGAGAGAAAGAGAGAGAGAGAGAGAGAGAGAGAGAGAAAGAGGGAGAGAGGGAGAGGGAGAGAGAGAGAGAGAGAGACAGAGAGAGAGGGGGAGAGAGAGAGAGGGGGGAGAGAGAGATAGTGGGGGAGAGAGAGAGAGGGAGAGAGACCAAACGTGTCAGGCGTGAATTACCCTGTTCAGAGGAATATCCTGGCTCCCCTTACATCCTCTATTGTCATCAGTGAAGGTGATTGGTATCCGTAGACAACCGCTATAAAACCTTCCGCTCGTGGGCAAAAGGTGGACGCCCTTTTTTCCTTTCATAGGCCTGGTTACACTGTGACAGCTAGAAAGGCGACCGCAGCATATTATTGGCTATATGCCTCAAACGGTAATTTGTGAGATATTGTAATACCATTCATGCTATAACATCGACTTGAATGTCGAACACATGCTGATAACACAATGCTATTATGACAGCTATGTCTGTCAGGATTAATTTACAAAACAAAACAATAATCCCATTCTTCCTCTTCCATCATTCTTGAAATATAATTTATTTGCCAGTTTGTTGATTGTATGACATCGCCTTTGTGTGAACAATAACAATGACGAGTCCACACTATATGCCCTATTGTACTCAACCCAACCCACACTGTACTATACTGTATGTTGCTTTTAAACCTGATATGGTTTTGGGCCCCAATGGAAGAGAAATTCACACTCAAAACAGATATGCCACTGAGGGCCAGATCTATTGATGTTCTTCTCAGACAATACTTTGTCCGCTGTGCGACGAGGAGGCCGTGTCACAACTGACAAAGAGGAAAGGTTTCTGGCTCCTGAGTGGCGCAGAGGTCTAAGGCTCTGCATCTCAGTGCAAGAAGTGTCACTACAGTCCCCGGTTCCTAATCCAGGCTGCATCACATCTGGCAGTGATTGGGAGTCCCATAGGGTGGTGCACAATTGGCCCAGCCTCGTCCGGGTTTGGCCCAGGGTAGGCCGTCATTGTAAATAAGAATTTGTTCTTTACTGTCTTGCCTAGTTAAATAAAGGTTAAATTTAAAAAAATGATTCTGAGCTTGACATCTAACGTGGGGGAATTAAATGATGTTGAAATAGGAATAGCTAATGTAGCTATTGGGCTAAATTAGCCTTTTGTATTTATATCACATGGCCCTGGTGTTTATGTCTGGGGCCGTGATGAGGTGCAGGTGAATACACATAATAACACTTTTATAAATAATAAAACATACTGGCAATAAATTAGCATTCAATTATTTGTAAACATTTATACAATGCATAACATTTTATAATAGTTTATCAACAGTAACATTTAGAAACATATTTAAAGCATATATAATGGCTTATTAATGAAAGTTAGTATAAAGTGCAAACGTGAAGACATTTACACCGATGAAGGAGTTGGTTTTGAGGTTTGATTTCATACCGTAGCGCCGACTAGTCATTCAGTGCACGGACTGGGTCAAGTACGTTTCAAAAGGGTTCCTTTACAAATTGCCCAGCTAGCATATTTGGTTCCTTGGAAGTTGTGGGGACGTAAGATTTTGGTTTCCCATTGGTTCTGGAAACAAAGCCAAAAGTTTCCTGACCAGTAAAACAGAATGCTTTTTAAAAGGTTCTGAGAACAGAAGTGAAAATTTGACCTCTTCTGGGAACTTGAATTTTTAGGTTGCAGGGCAGTTCTGAGAACATTTTGTTATGGATCTCTGAAAGTCTTCCTGGGAATGTTTTATCAACGTTCTGAGAAAACAAATTATAAGTTATTTGAAGGTCAGGGAGATTCAAACCTATAATCTTCGGTTCTCCATCCATGGAATTATTCCACTGCGCCACGAGGATGGAGCTAGCATGCCATGTTTTTATAACTCATACAATTATTTAATATTTATTGTGATTTTCATTGAACCCTCATTTTATCAGGTAACACACCTGAACACACTTAACATGATAGAGGATAGAAATAGTTTTGTTGACGCTGAGAATGGAATGTATATGTTTTTAAATAACGTTCTTAGAACGTTCTTAGAACGTTACTAATGTCTTCTTGTGTTTTTTTTAAATGGAAAATGTTGTTAATGTTCTGAGAACATGATTTTAAATAGAACCATGAGGAAACTGGTAGGAAATGGTTACGCTGAAGTAGCGAAAATGTACCACCTAAGAAACATGGGTCTTGCGCCGTTCCCAGAAAGTTGTAGGAAGGTTGTCTGCAAAAATAACCGTAGGACAACCACGCTCTCACAACCAAGCTCTAAGGATCACATGGTTCTCAGAACATTATATGCTAGCTAGGTAGTTAGATGCAACCCACAGTTTACACCCTGCATCGAAAGTTTACATCCTGCACCCACAGTTTACACCCCGCACCCACATCTTATACCCTGCACCCACAGCTTACACCCCGCACCCACAGCTTACACCCCTGCACCCACAGCTTACACCCCCGCACCCACAGCTTACACCCCGCACCCACAGCTTACACCCCCGCACCCACAGCTTACACCTTGCACCCACAGCTTACACCCCCGCACCCACAGCTTACACCCCCGCACCCACAGCTTACACCCCCGCACCCACAGCTTACACCCCCGCACCCACAGCTTACACCCCTGCACCCACAGCTTACACCCCTGCACCCACAGCTTACACCCCCGCACCCACAGCTTACACCCCCGCACCCACAGCTTACACCCCTGCACCCACAGCTTACACCCCCGCACCCACAGCTTACACCCCTGCACCCACAGCTTACACCCCTGCACCCACAGCTTACACCCCTGCACCCACAGCTTACACCCCCGCACCCACAGCTTATACCCTGCACCTTTAAATGAGGTAGATAGACTGCTGGCTGGCTGGCTGGCTGGCTGGCTGTGTGTGTGTGTGTGTGTGTGTGTGTGTGTGTGTGTGTGTGTGTGTGTGTGTGTGTGTGTGTGTGTGTGTGTGTGTGTGTGTGTGTGTGTGTGTGTGTGTGTGTGTGTGTGTGTATTAGTATTTATACCTATATAGTAATAGTATTATTAGTATCATACCTGTATAGTAAATGTAGTATTAGTATTTATACCCGTGTAGTATTAGTAGTATTAGTATTTATACATGTGTAGTAATATCAGCATTAGTATTCATACCTGTATATTATAAGTAATAGTTTTAGTATTTATACCTGCATATGTATTGTTATCATCTATACCAAATGACAGGAGGACCAGCAAGTAAGCTATGGAAGAGTTGTCTGTGTGGTGTCCTCCTAAAGGGGTTGAGGTCCATCTGGAGGTCTACAGCAGAGGATCGATAGGGAGCTGAATCTACGGCCGACTATGGATTAAGGATGTAGCTAGACGGTGATGTCATAGACCACGGTATCATCTCCGTCATTCTGGGGATGTCAGCGCGTAGACCTGTGAACCCAGAAGGTCTTCGTGTGCTGTTGCTATGCAATGTATCACCTGGAATTATAACAGGGTTTATTAATCAATATGGGGAAAAAAAGACGATATGGCTATCCCAGGGCCAGACATATTGAAAAAACAGTAACAGGTTTTTCAGGCTTGGTGAACTAATCTATGTTATACTTAAAATGTGAGATTATAGAGATTATATACAATAAAACAATTTCAGGAATTAGACGTAATTAACTAAGCTTTGCACTGGTACAGAATTACATCAATGAAGGGTAATTTGAATAAAAACCTTCTATAAGTTAAAGCCTGAAGTTCCTAAAACGGAGATCTGGGGATCCTCAACTGTACAGTCCCTAAAACGGATCCCTGGGGATCTTCAACTGTACAGTCCCTATAATGGCTCCCTGGGGATCCTCAACTGTACAGTCCCTATAATGGCTCCCTGGGGATCCTCACCTCTACAGTTGCTAAAACGGATCCCTGGGGATCTTCAACTGTACAATCCCTAAAACGGATCCCTGGGGATCCTCAACTGTGCAGTCCCTAAAACGGATCCCTGGGGATCCTCAACTGTACAGTCCCTACGATGGATCCCTGGGGATCTTCAACTGTACATTTGCTAAAACGTATCCCTGGGGATCCTCAACTGTACATTCCCTATGACGGATCCCTGGGATCCTCAACTGTACAGTCCCTATGAAGAATCCATTGGGGATCTTCAACTGTACAGTTGCTAAAACGGATCCCTGGGATCCTCATCTGTACAGTTCCTATGAAGAATCCATTGGGGATCTTCAACTGTACAGTTGCTAAAACAGATCCCTGGGATCCTCAACTGTACAGCTGCTAGATGATCACACTTTCTGATAGATTCTAGCTAATACATTATATTCTGTCAGGGGATGGAACATTAAAACATAATTTAAAGACAGCTTCACATTTTTAGGTTTTGGAAAATGACTTTCAGTCTTAACCGTGTGTTGACTGATCATGAGAGGACCCATGCTTGTGTAATTCAGGGAGTGGTCACGCAACAACAGCAACAGAATAGAGGAACTGCTTGCAGATTAGTGAGTTTCATCTGTCTGAATTTTGGCATCTCACCTCATGTCATCTTCACCACTACCCAGTAGCGGATTTAGGTATAGGCGACATGGGCAGCCAACCAGGGCACGGGGCGCCCACACAAAATTGGTTTTCTATCGCTCGTTTGCACGTCACGTCAATGATATCATGTCACTGTTTAGTACTGTGGGTCAATTAACCTTGTCGGAGTGGGCGCCCTGATTCTAGTTTGTGAGCTAGTCAGGCTACTGCCTGGGAAGGTCTCCCACTCAGAAGTACGATTTGGGGAGGGGGGCGGGGGAAGGTTGACCTCAGGTCTCCCCATTGGAAGCCCAAGGTAGGGGCAGAGGGGGAATCTATCAAATAGTGCACCTCTAACTTTGTACAGTACTAATGCAATTAGTAAAATCAGTCACACTACGAAATGCTACCAAATAAACCACAATTAATTCATAATACTGTGAATATAAACTTTCACAGACATACTGTTGCATACTTTTCTGGTTTGTGCGAAATCGTTAAGAATAATATAAAACCAGTCTGCACATCACCAAGGTGAACTGGTTTAGTCTTGACTCCTGGTTGACAGTGTTGGGGGATGGGTAATGTAGTCTTGACTCTTGGTTGACAGTGTTGGGGGATGGGTAATGTAGTCTTGACTCCTGGTTGACAGTGTTGGGGGATGGGTAATGTAGTCTTGACTCCTGGTTGACAGTGTTGCGGGATGGGTAATGTAGTCTTGACTCCTGGTTGACAGTGTTGGGGGATGGGTAATGTAGTCTTGACTCTTTACATTTACATTTAAGTCATTTAGCAGACGCTCTTATCCAGAGCGACTTACAAATTGGTGCATTCACCTTATGACATCCAGTGGAACAGCCACTTTACAATAGTGCATCTAAATCTTTTAAGGGGGGGGGGTCAGAAGGATTACTTTATCCTATCCTAGGTATTCCTTAAAGAGGTGGGGTTTCAGGTGTCTCCGGAAGGTGGTGATTGACTCCGCTGTCCTGGCGTCGTGAGGGAGTTTGTTCCACCATTGGGGTGCCAGAGCGGCGAACAGTTTTGACTGGGCTGAGCGGGAACTGTACTTCCTCAGTGGTAGGGAGGCGAGCAGGCCAGAGGTGGATGAACGCAGTGCCCTTGTTTGGGTGTAGGGCCTGATCAGAGCCTGAAGGTACTGAGGTGCCGTTCCCCTCACAGCTCCGTAGGCAAGCACCATGGTCTTGTAGCGGATGCGAGCTTCAATTGGAAGCCAGTGGAGAGAGCGGAGGAGCGGGGTGACGTGAGAGAACTTGGGAAGGTTGAACACCAGACGGGCTGTGGCGTTCTGGATGAGTTGTAGGGGTTTAATGGCACAGGCAGGGAGCCCAGCCAACAGCGAGTTGCAGTAGTCCAGACGGGAGATGACAAGTGCCTGGATTAGGACCTGCGCCGCTTCCTGTGTGAGGCAGGGTCGTACTCTGCGGATGTTGTAGAGCATGAACCTACAGGAACGGGCCACCGCCTTGATGTTATTTGAGAACGACAGGGTGTTGTCCAGGATCACGCCAAGGTTCTTAGCGCTCTGGGAGGAGGACACAATGGAGTTGTCAACCGTGATGGCGAGATCATGGAACGGGCAGTCCTTCCCCGGGAGGAAGAGCAGCTCCGTCTTGCCGAGGTTCAGCTTGAGGTGGTGATCCGTCATCCACACTGATATGTCTGCCAGACATGCAGAGATGCGATTCGCCACCTGGTCATCAGAAGGGGGAAATGAGAAGATTAATTGTGTGTCGTCTGCATAGCAATGATAGGAGAGACCATGTGAGGTTATGACAGAGCCAAGTGACTTGGTGTATAGCGAGAATAGGAGAGGGCCTAGAACAGAGCCCTGGGGGACACCAGTGGTGAGAGCACGTGGTGAGGAGACAGATTCTCGCCACGCCACCTGGTAGGAGCGACCTGTCAGGTAGGACGCAATCCAGGCGTGGGCCGCGCCGGAGATGCCCAACTCGGAGAGGGTGGAGAGGAGGATCTGATGGTTCACAGTATCGAAGGCAGCCGATAGGTCTAGAAGGATGAGAGCAGAGGAGAGAGAGTTAGCTTTAGCAGTGCGGAGCGCCTCTGTGATACAGAGAAGAGCAGTCTCAGTTGAATGACTAGTCTTGAAACCTGACTGATTTGGATCAAGAAGGTCATTCTGAGAGAGATAGCAGGAGAGCTGGCCAAGGACGGCACGTTCAAGAGTTTTGGAGAGAAAAGAAAGAAGGGATACTGGTCTGTAGTTGTTGACATCGGAGGGATCGAGTGTAGGTTTTTTCAGAAGGGGTGCAACTCTCGCTCTCTTGAAGACGGAAGGGACGTAGCCAGCGGTCAGGGATGAGTTGATGAGCGAGGTGAGGTAAGGGAGAAGGTCTCCGGAAATGGTCTGGAGAAGAGAGGAGGGGATAGGGTCAAGCGGGCAGGTTGTTGGGCGGCCGGCCGTCACAAGACGCGAGATTTCATCTGGAGAGAGAGGGGAGAAAGAGGTCAGAGCACAGGGTAGGGCAGTGTGAGCAGAACCAGCGGTGTCGTTTGACTTAGCAAACGAGGATCGGATGTCGTCGACCTTCTTTTCAAAATGGTTGACGAAGTCATCTGCAGAGAGGGAGGAGGGGGGGGGGGGAGGGGGAGGAGGATTCAGGAGGGAGGAGAAGGTGGCAAAGAGCTTCCTAGGGTTAGAGGCAGATGCTTGGAATTTAGAGTGGTAGAAAGTGGCTTTAGCAGCAGAGACAGAAGAGGAAAATGTAGAGAGGAGGGAGTGAAAGGATGCCAGGTCCGCAGGGAGGCGAGTTTTCCTCCATTTCCGCTCGGCTGCCCGGAGCCCTGTTCTGTGAACTCGCAATGAGTCGTCGAGCCACGGAGCAGGAGGGGAGGACCGAGCCGGCCTGGAGGATAGGGGACATAGAGAGTCAAAGGATGCAGAAAGGGAGGAGAGGAGGGTTGAGGAGGCAGAGTCAGGAGATAGGTTAGAGAAGGTTTGAGCAGAGGGAAGAGATGATAGGATGGAAGAGGAGAGAGTAGCGGGGGAGAGAGAGCGAAGGTTGGGACGGCGCGATACCATCCGAGTAGGGGCAGTGTGGGAAGTGTTGGATGAGAGCGAGAGGGAAAAGGATACAAGGTAGTGGTCGGAGACTTGGAGGGGAGTTGCGATGAGGTTAGTGGAAGAACAGCATCTAGTAAAGATGAGGTCAAGCGTATTGCCTGCCTTGTGAGTAGGGGGGGAAGGTGAGAGGGTGAGGTCAAAAGAGGAGAGGAGTGGAAAGAAGGAGGCAGAAAGGAATGAGTCAAAGGTAGACGTGGGGAGGTTAAAGTCACCCAGAACTGTGAGAGGTGAGCCGTCCTCAGGAAAGGAGCTTATCAAGGCATCAAGCTCATTGATGAACTCTCCGAGGGAACCTGGAGGGCGATAAATGATAAGGATGTTAAGCTTGAAAGGGCTGGTAACTGTGACAGCATGGAATTCAAAGGAGGCGATAGACAGATGGGTAAGGGGAGAAAGAGAGAATGACCACTTGGGAGAGATGAGGATCCCGGTGCCACCACCCCGCTGACCAGAAGCTCTCGGGGTGTGCGAGAACACGTGGGCAGACGAGGAGAGAGCAGTAGGAGTGGCAGTGTTATCTGTGGTGATCCATGTTTCCGTCAGTGCCAAGAAGTCGAGGGACTGGAGGGAAGCATAGGCTGAGATGAACTCTGCCTTGTTGGCCGCAGATCGGCAGTTCCAGAGGCTGCCGGAGACCTGGAACTCCACGTGGGTCGTGCGCGCTGGGACCACCAGGTTAGGGTGGCCGCGGCCACGCGGTGTGAAGCGTTTGTATGGTCTGTGCAGAGAGGAGAGAACAGGGATAGCCAGACACATAGTTGACAGGCTACAGAAGAGGCTACGCTAATGCAAAGGAGATTGGAATGACAAGTGGACTACACGTCTCGAATGTTCAGAAAGTTAAGCTTACGTTGCAAAAATCTTATTGACTAAAGTGATTAAAATGATACAGTACTGCTGAAGTAGGCTAGCTAGCAGTGGCTGCGTTGTTGACTTTGTTAGAAAGTGTAGCTGGCTAGGTAACCTCGATAGCTAGCTAGGTAACCTCGGTAACTGGCTAGATAATTAGTCTAAACTACACAATTGTCTTAGATACAAGGACAGCAAAGACAACTATGTAGCTAGCTAACACTACACTAATCAAATCGTTCCGTTGTAATGTAATAGTTTCTACAGTGCTGCTATTCGGTAGAAGTTGGCTAGCTAGCAGTGTGACTAGGTAGGAGAACGGCAGCGCGGCGGACGAAAATAGCTGGCTAGCTAACCGATAATTACTCTAGACTACGAATGTAATAGTTTCTACAGTGCTGCTAACACTACACTAATCAAGTCGTTCCGTTGTTCCGTTGAATGTAATAGTTTCTACAGTGCTGCTATTCGGTGGCTAGCTGGCTAGCTAGCTAGCAGTGTTGACTACGTTACGTTACGTCAAAAGAACGAAAATAGCTGGCTAGCTAACCGAAACTGGCTAGCTAACGCAACTATCTTAGATACAAAGACAGCAAAGACAACTATGTAGCTAGCTAACACTACACTAATCAAGTCGTTCCGTTGTTCCGTTGAATGTAATAGTTTCTACAGTGCTGCTATTCGGTGGCTAGCTGGCTAGCTAGCTAGCAGTGTTGACTACGTTACGTTACGTTAAAAGAACGAAAATAGCTGGCTAGCTAACCGAAATTAGTCTAAACTACACAATTATCTTTGATACAAAGACGGCTATGTAGCTAGCTAAGATCAAGCAAATCAAACCGTTGTACTGTAATGAAATGAAATGAAATGTGATACTACCTGTGGAGCGAAGCGGAATGCGACCGGACAGCAAGGTGGAATCAGGGGCACTCTTGGTTGACAGTGTTGGGGGATGGGTAATGTAGTCTTGACTCCTGGTTGACAGTGTTGGGGGATGGGTAATGTAGTCTTGACTCCTGGTTGACAGTGTTGGGGGATGGGTAATGTAGTCTTGACTCCTGGTTGACAGTGTTGGGGGATGGGTAATGTAGTCTTGACTCCTGGTTGACAGTGTTGGGGGATGGGTAATGTAGTCTTGACTCCTGGTTGACAGTGTTGGGGGATGGGTAATGTAGTCTTGACTCTTGGTTGACAGTGTTGGGGGATGGATAATGTAGTCTTGACTCTTGGTTGACAGTGTTGGGGGATGGGTAATGTAGTCTTGACTCCTGGTTGACAGTGTTGCGGGATGGAAAATGTATTGATCCTTGAGCGCCAAATCAACACACTTCTTTAGCATATTCTTATTATTAGTCTTATTTTTGTATATATTTGTATATTTTTACAGTTTTAAATTGAATAATTATTTATTTGTGTCAGAATAAAAATGACAGTTAAAATGGTGCTTTTTTGGGAGGGCAGGGGGAGAGGGGGGGGCTGAAAGGGGGTCATACAAGCAAGAACAGCCACTGCCATAACCTCACCCTCACCACCCCCTCACCATCCCCACCCCCTCAACCTCACCATCACCAACAAAACCTCACCACCACCACGACCACCACCAACTCACCACCACTTCACCTCACCACCACTTCACCTCACCACCTCCACCATCTCACCACCACCACCACCTCACCACCACCACCTCACCACCACCTCACCACCACCACCACACCACCACCTCACCACCACCACCACCACCTCACCACCACCACCACACCACCACCTCACCACCTCACCTCACCACCACCACCACCACCACCACCACCACCTCACCACCACCACCTCACCACCACCACCACCTCACCACCACCACCACCTCACCTCACCACCACCACCACTTCACCTCACCACCACTTCACCTCACCACCACCACCACCACCTCACCACCTCACCACTTCACCTCACCACCACCACCACCTCACCACCACCTCACCACCACCACCACCTCACCACCACTTCACCACCACCTCACCACCACCACCACCACCACCTCACCACCACCACCACCTCACCACCACCACCACAACCTCACCACCTCACCACCACCACCACCACCTCACCACCACTTCACCTCACCACCACCACCACCTCACCACCACCACCACCTCACCACCACCACCACCACCTCACCACCACCACCACCACCACCTCACCACCACCTCACCACCACCACCACCACCTCACCACTTCACCTCACCACCATCTCACCACTTCACCACCACCACCACCTCACCACCACCACCACCACCACCACCTCACCACCACCACCACCTCACCACCACCACCACCACCTCACCACCACCACCACCACCACCACCTCACCCCCACCACCTCACCACCACCACCACCTCACCACCACCACCACCTGCACCACCACCACCACCACCTCACCACTTCACCTCACCACCACCACCACCACCACCTCACCACCACCACCTCACCACCACCACCACCTCACCACCACACCACCACCACCACCTCACCACCACCTCACCTCACCACCACCACCACCTCACCACCACCACCACCTCACCTCCACCACCTCACCACCACCTCACCACCACCACCTCACCACCACCTCACCACCACCTCACCTCACCACCACCACCACCACCTCACCACCACCTCACCTCACCACCACCACCACCACCACCACCTCACCACCACCACCTCACCACCACACCACCACCACCTCACCACCACCTCACCACCACCACCACCACCTCACCACCACCACCACCTCACCACCACACCACCACCACCACCTCACCTCCACCACCTCACCACCACCTCACCACCACCACCTCACCACCACCTCACCACCACCTCACCTCACCACCACCACCACCACCACCACCTCACCACCACCTCACCTCACCACCACCACCACCACCACCTCACCACCACCACCACCTCACCACCACACCACCACCACCTCACCACCACCACCTCACCACCACCACCACCTCACCACCACACCACCACCACCTCACCACCACCACCACCTCACCACCACTTCACCACCACTTCACCTCACCACCACCACCACCTCACCACCATCTCACCACCACCTCACCACCACCACCACCTCACCACTTCACCTCACCACCACCACCACCACCTCACCACCACCACCTCACCTCCACCACCTCACCACCACCTCACCACCACCACCTCACCACCACCTCACCACCACCTCACCTCACCACCACCACCACCTCACCACCACCACCACACCACCACCACCTCACCACCACCTCACCACCACCACCTCACCACCACACCACCACCACCTCACCACCACCACCACCTCACCACCACCTCACCACCACACCACCACCACCACCTCACCACCACCTCACCACCACCACCTCACCACCACCTCACCACCACCTCACCACCACCACCACCTCACCACCACCACCACCTCACCACTTCACCTCACCACTTCACCTCACCACCACCACCACCTCACCACCACTTCACCTCACCACCACCTCACCACCACCTCACCACCACCACCACCTCACCACCACCTCACCACCACTTCACCTCACCACCACCACCACCTCACCACCACCACCACCTCACCACCACTTCACCTCACCACCACCACCACCTCACCACTTCACCTCACCACCACCACCACCACCACCACCACCTCACCACTTCACCTCACCACCACCACCACCACCTCACCTATTTTATTTGAATCTGATTGGCTGTTCATTGTTTCATCAGCTTGTGTTTCAAAGGAGCGTAACTTTTCTGGTGGCAGACAAATAGTGTCTGTAGAAAGGAGAAAGGATCTCCTCAGAGTTTAGCAGTACACTTGAAGGGACTGGCACAGTCTCCATACCTTCTCATATATAGGACCATAATATACTTTTAGCCAGTATTTGGCAGGTATTACAGGACAAAATATGTGGTTAATTGTGTACATTTAATTATCTTTTTTTTGTTGCAGTAATTTATTTAATACAGAGAGACATACCATACATGATATTGTTAAAATACATTGTAAAAGCTCATACATGCCTCTGAAAGGTTAGAAAACATTATGCATACAGGCTAAATGTTACCCAATAATTGACAAGCATGTGTGACCTTTGATCTAGAATTTAGTTGGACAGAATCTACACCAATCAGTCGACCCATAAGTGCCTTTGGAAAGTGGGGAACAATGAGTGTGTAAGGCTAAAACAACACTATGGCATTGCATTCTCTGCGTTGTCGGAGAGGACATTGTTATGCCAGGTATAATTGCCTGTTATCTCTATTCAGACGATATATGTGATAGCAATTTATATTCCTGTGAGACTCCACTTAAACTTGGCAGAAAATCTTTAATGTTCCGTAACCAACGAATTGTTGTAATCAGATCCCAAAGCAGCGTTAGTTACCTCGTGGTGAATATTAATGACACCTTTTAGGCTAAAGTTGTAAACTACTTTACTTTACTTTACTACTTTACTTTACTTTACTACTTTACTTTACTTTACTACTTTACTTTACTTTACTACTTTACTTTACTACTTTACTTTACAAAATGAACCAGTGATATCTACTACGGTATGTCCTTCCTTCATTTAACCAATAAATCAAATGTATTTATAAAGCCCTTCTTACATCAGCTGATATCTCAAAGTGCTGTACAGAAACCCAGCCTAAAACCCCAAACAGCAAGCAATGCAGGTGTAGAAGCACGGTGGCTCGGAAAAACTCCCTAGAAAGGCCGGGACCTAGGAAAAAACCTAGAGAGGAACCAGGCTATGAGGGGTGGCCAGTCCTCTTCTGGCTGTGCCGGGTGGAGATTATAACAGAACATGGCCAAGATGTTCAAATATTCATAGATGACCAGCAGGGTCAAGTAACAATAATCACAGTGGTTGTAGAGGGTGCAACAGGTCAGCACCTCAGGAGTAAATGTCAGTTGGCTTTTCATAGCCGCTCCTGCTGTCTCTAGAGAGTTGAAAACAGCACGTCCGGTGAAAAGGTCAGTGTTGAGAGAGAGAGAGAATATCCAAAACATCTTCCCCAGCTGTACAGACAGCCGCCCCAACACACCATATCTCCTGAAACATCTCCACACTTTTTATCATTCTATAGAACTCAAACTCAACCCTAAGGCACGCAGAGACCATCCCATTAAACAATAGTAAAGGGTATGTTATTCCCCCCACCTCCTTGTTAGCCAAATAGCCAACTTCGCTTGAGCAAACCGAAAATTCAACAACCTGTATCCCATTATAAACATCCCATCAGTAAAAACCACCCCCAACATCTCACACAGAAAATCCAACAGAGACATTAGTGGCATTAACCTGGTGCACACAGAAAACACATGAATCACAATTTCTTTAATTACACAGAAAGGACACCCCTGCCCGATTCCCTGTTCAACCCATGCCAACCAGCTGTTAGTGGCCAGGGCTCCATGTAGAACCCTCCACTGGAGGTTCCCTGACCTCTTTGGTGCTGGGGGTTTGTAGAGCCCCCTCCATCTAAAACCTACCATACTCCCGACCCCACATACCCCCTGCCACTGATGTGCCTTCACTCCTGTTAGGCTCCTAATGTTCCTCACCTTAACGCAGAGGTTGTAGAGGGCTTTACCTCCCACCCCTTCAAACTCCCCCAGGCTCGGAGTGTTAAAATCTAACAAGTCCTCCAGACTCCCTTGCCAGTCCCCAGTCTCTGCTGTCACCTGCAGTGGTGGAAACATTGGTGGCCCCTCCCCCTTTGGCCGCTCAAACACCCCCCTTACCGGCTCAGACAGTGCCTCCTGGACCTCCTCCAGGAATCTCTCCAGCAGCCTAAGAGACGTTAGTCCTGTTTGTTGTGCCAAGACTTCCGGGGTTTTCCACCCCTCCTCTCCCAGCAGTCTCAGGTCACCCAGCCTTTGTAAACCCCCTGCCATCAGTCGCCTCTGCAGGGTGGCCGACTGAACCGATCTCAAAGGGATGGCTGGGTTGTGGAAGATAGGCTCTTCCCACACCCACAGCCCAGGCTCCACACCCCCTTCTCGTGTGGGCCTTAGCAGCTGCCAGGCCCCAGCATTGCAGAGTAAAAATCTGAGAGACCTGCTGTACTCAGCCTCTCCAGCTTCATGAGGAACAGCTGCTGGTCCAACCCTAATCCTCCAGCTCTCCTCAGCAGCGCGCATGCTGGTTCCCTCCAGCCAACATCATTATGGTACAGCAGTCTCTGCACCGCCTTTAGCCGGAAAGCAGCCATCCTGCTCTCCAGTTCCACCTGGCCCTGTCCTCCTTCGTGGGGACGGTCATGTACAACACTGCCGCCCTCAGCCAGTGATGGCCAGACCAGAACAAGTCCACCAGCTTGCGTTGCAGGTCTGCAGACAGACAGTTTATGCCACAGGGAAGATGCCACCAGGTTGATGATTATCAGCACCCTCCCTCTATATGACACTTGGAACAGGAACCACCTCCACCTGGACAGTCTTGACACCACTGCCTGTGACAGACCCTCTTCCTTTTCATTTCTAAGGACAAAGGAATTGTCCGGTTGGAATATTATTGAAGATTTATGATAAAAACATCCTAAAGATTGATTCTATACATCGTTTGACATGTTTCTACGAACTGTAATGGAACTTTTTGACTTTTCGTCTGGACTAAGTGCCTGCGCCTCGTGAATTTGGATTTGTGAACTAAACGCGCGAACAAAAAGGAGGTATTTGGACATAAATGATGGACTTTATCGAACAAAACAAACATTTGCTGTGGAACTGGGATTCCTGGGAGTGCATTCTGATGAAGATCATCAAAGGTAAGTGAATATTTATAATGTTATTTCTGACTTCTGTTGACTGCACAATATGGAGGATATATTTTTGTCTTGATTGGGCTCTGAGCGCCGACCTCAGATTATTGCATGGTTTGCTTTTTCCGTAAAGATTTTTTGAAATCTGACACAGCGGTTGCATTAAGGAGAAGTGGATCTAAAATTCCATCTATAACACTTGATCTTTGATCAACGTTTATTATGAGTATTTCTGTAAATTGATGTGCCTCTCTGCAAAATCACCGGATGTTTTGGAACTACTGAACATAACGCGCCAATGTAAAATGAGAGGTCGCTCAGCAAGGAAGAAGCCACTGCTCCAAAACCACCATAAAGAAGCCAGACTACGGTTTGCAACTGCAAATGGGGATAAAGATCGTACTTTTTGGAGAAATGTCTTCTGTTCGGATTAAACAAAAATAGAACTGTTTGGCCATAATGACCATCTTTATGTTTGGAGGAAAAAGGCAGATCCTTGCAAACTGAAGAACACCATCCCAACCGTGAAGCACGGGGGTGGCAGCATCATGTTGTGGGGGTGCTTTGCTGCAGGAGGGACTGGTGCACTTCACAAAATAGATGGCAACATGAGGAAGGAAAATTATGTGGATATATTGAAACAACATCTCAAGACATCAGTCAGGAAGTTAAAGCTTGGTCGCAAATTGGTCTTCCAAATGGACAATGACCCCAAGCATACTTCCAAAGTTGTAGCAAAATGGCTTAAGGACAACAAAGTCAAGGTATTGGAGTGGCCGTCACAATGCCCTGACCTCAATCCCATAGAAAATTTGTGGGCAGAGCTGAAAAAGTGTGTGTGAACAAGGAGGCCTACAAACCTGACTCAGTTACACCAGCTCTGTCAGGAGGAATGGGCCAAAATTCACCCAACTTATTGTGGGAAGCTTGTGGAAGGCTACCCAAAACGTTTACCCAAGTTAAACAATTTAAAGGCAATGCTACCAAATACTAATTGAGTGCATGCAAACTTCTGACCCACTGGGAAAGTGATGAAAGAAATAAAAGCTGAAATAAATCATTCTCTCTACTATTATTCTGAGATTTCACAGTCTTAAAATAAAGTGGTGATCCTAACTGACCTAAAACAGGGAATTTTTACTCAGATTAAATGTCAGGAATTGTGTCAAACTGAGAGTAAATGTATTTGGTTAAGATTTATGTAAACTTTCGACTTCAACTGTATATATAATAGAGAAAATAGACACATATCGAGACTACCTACATAGAGATAGAGAGAATAGAGAGAAAATAAATAAAGAGAATAGAGAGAATAGAGACATAGGGAGAATAGAGAGAATAGACAGAGAGAATATAGAGAGAATAGAGAGAATAGAGACATAGAGAGAATAGAGAGAATAGAGAGAGAGAATATAGAGAATAGACAGAGAGAATATAGAGAATAGACAGATAGAGAATAGAGAGAATATAGAGAGAATAGAGACATAGGGAGAATAGAGAGAATAGAGAGAATAGAGAGAGAGAATATAGAGAATAGACAGATAGAGGATTTAGAGAATAGACAAAAAGATAGAATAGACAAATAGAAAGAAGTGAGATAATAGAGATATTATACTTAGAGAGATTAGAGAGAATATATAGAATAGATAGAATAGACACAGAGAAAAGACACATAGATAGAATATATATAATAGAGAGAATAGACACATAGAGAGAATAGATAGAATGGACACAGAGAGAATAGATAGAATAGACACAGAGAAAAGACACATAGATATAATAGACACAGAGAGAATATAAAGATAAAGATAGTAGACACAGAGAGAATAGAGAGAATAGATAGAATAGACACACAGAGAGAATAGATAGAATAGACACATAGATAGAAGACACACATAGAGATAATATAGATAATATAGAGATTGAGATAATAGACACAGAGAGAATAGAGATAATATAGATAATAGACACATAGATTGAATACACACATATATATAATATAGAGATTGAGATAATAGACACATCGAGAGAATAGAGAGAATAGACACATAGAGAGAATAGACACATACAGAGAATAGAGGGAAAAGACACATACAGAGAATAGAGGGAATAGACACATATAGACAATAGAGGGAATAGACACATACAGAGAATAGAGGGAATAGACACATAGACAGAGTATAGGGAATAGACACATAGACAGAGTATAGGGAATAGACACATAGACAGAGTATAGGGAATAGACACATAGAGAAAATAGACACATAGAGAGAACAGAGGGAATAGACACATAGATAGAATAGACACATAGACACATAGAGAGAATAGACACATAGAGAGAATAGAGATAATAGACACATAGAGAGAATAGAGGGAATAGATAGAATAGACACATAGAGAGAATAGACACATAGATAGAATAGACACATAGATAGAATAGACACATAGATAGAATAGACACATAGATAGAATAGACACATAGATAGAATAGACGCATAGATAGAATAGACACATAGACACATAGATAGAATAGACACATAGAGAGAATAGAGATAATAGACACATAGATAGAATAGAGAGAATAGATAGAATAGACACATAGAGAGAATAGACACATAGATAGAATAGACACATAGATAGAATAGACACATAGATAGAATAGACACATAGATAGAATAGACACATAGATAGAATAGACACATAGAGAGAATAGACACATAGATAGAATAGACACATAGATAGAATAGACACATAGATAGAATAGACACATAGAGAGAATAGACACATAGAGAGAATAGAGATAATAGACACATAGAGGGAATAGAGAGAATAGATAGAATAGACACATAGAGAGAATAGACACATAGATAGAATAGACACATAGAGAGAATAGAGATAATAGACACATAGAGAGAATAGAGGGAATAGACACATAGAGAGAATAGAGATAATAGACACATAGAGAGAATAGAGAGAATAGATAGAATATACACATAGAGAGAATAGACACATAGAGAGAATAGAGATAATAGACACATAGAGAGAATAGAGGGAATAGACACATAGAGAGAATAGAGATAATAGACACATAGAGAGAATAGAGAGAATAGATAGAATAGACACATAGAGAGAATAGACACATAGAGAGAATAGAGAGAATAGATAGAATAGACACATAGAGAGAATAGACACATAGAGAGAATAGAGATAATAGACACATAGAGAGAATAGAGAGAATAGATAGAATAGACACATAGAGAGAATAGATAGAATAGACACATAGAGAGAATAGAGATAATAGACACATAGAGAGAATAGAGAGAATAGACACATAGAGAGAATAGCGAGAATAGAGATAATAGACACATAGAGAGAATAGAGATAATAGACACATAGAGAGAATAGACACATAGAGAGAATAGATAGAATAGACACATAGAGAGAATAGATAGAATAGACACATAGAGAGAATAGACACATAGAGAGAATAGATACATAGAGAGAATAGACACATAGAGAGAATAGATAGAATAGACACATAGAGAGAATAGAGATAATAGACACATAGAGAGAATAGAGAGAATAGACACATAGAGAGAATAGAGATAATAGACACATAGAGAGAATAGAGAGAATAGACACATAGAGAGAATAGAGAGAATAGACACATAGAGAGAATAGATAGAATATACACATAGAGAGAATAGAGATAATAGACACATAGAGAGAATAGATAGAATAGACACATAGAGAGAATAGAGATAATAGACACATAGAGAGAATAGAGAGAATAGACACATAGAGAGAATAGAGAGAATAGATAGAATATACACATAGAGAGAATAGAGATAATAGACACATAGAGAGAACAGAGGGAATAGACACATAGAGAGAATAGATAGAATAGACACATAGAGAGAACAGAGGGAATATACACATAGAGAGAATAGAGAGAATATACACATAGAGAGAATAGAGGGAATAGATGTAACAGTTTTAACTTTATGGCATCCCCTCGCCCCGACCCGGGCGAGAACCAGGGACCCTCTGCACACATCAACAACTGACACCCACGAAGCATCGCGGCCCTTGCAGAGCAAGGGGAACACTACTTCAGGGTCTCAAGGCGAGTGACGTCACCGTTTGAAAGGCTATTAGCGCGCACCACCGCTAACTAGCTAGCCATTTCACATCGGTTACATTCACCCCCCTTTCGACCTCCTCATTTTCCGCAGAAACCAGTGATCCGGGTCAACAGCATCAATGTAACAGTTTAACTTTATGGCGTCCCCTCGCCCCGACTCGGGCGCGAACCAGGGACCCTCTGCACACATCTCAGGGATGTGGGACCCTCTCCACACCAATCTCGACAAACCATTTCCGTATGGGCCTCGCATTGTGCATGGGGGCATTGTCATGCTAAAACAGGAAAAGGCCTTCCCCAAACTGTTGCCACAAAGTTGAAAGCACAGAATCGTCTAGAATGTCATTGTATGCTGTAGTGTTAAGATTTCCCTTCACTGGAACTAAGGGGCCTTGCCTGAACCATGAAAAACTGCCCTCTGACCATTTCTGTGAGCTTCTGTGGTCTACCACTTCACCTATGAGCCGTTGTTGCTCCCAGACGTTTCCACTTCACAATAACAGCACTTACAGTTGACCAGAACAGCTCTAGCAGGGCAGAAATTTGACGAACTGACTTGTTGGAAAAGGTGGCATCCTATGACGGTGCCACGTTGAAAGTCACTGAGCTCTTCAATAAGGCCATTCTACTGCCAATGTTTGTCTATGGAGATTGCATGGCGGCGTGCTCGATTTTATACACCTGTCAGCAACGGGTGTGGCTGAAGTAGCCGAAACGACTAGTTTGAAGGGGTGTCCACATACTTTTGTATATACTGAATAGCGTATATAAAACATTAGGATGACAATAAAACTGTGCGGCGTCCAAGTTTTCCTCAGGTACGCTGTATATCTATTGGAGTATATACAATCAGGGTATTTTAATGCTTGCTATAAGACTGACACGCGAGAATGTTCCTATTCCTCTTCCTTTTCATATGAAGATGGGTTACCTACCCCAGACAGTGATGAGAGACGTGTCCATTGTGCCTCAGGTTGTCCATTGAAAAGCATGTCCCTCCCTAAGGCCTCCCTGTTGAACACTCCCATAAAGGCCAACAGTATACCTGAGGAAAACTTAGACAGCGCACAGTTTTAGTTGTCATCGTAGCGTTTGAAAAACATCGTGTTAAATGTATGCTAAGGCCTGCAATGTGGAGGCAGGATAAAAGGCTCTCTAACAATTAACTACAATGTTCTTTAGCCGGAAACAGAGTCGACCTGTCATCCCTGGTATAGACGACGCCTGAACCCACTCTCTCTCCCTCTCCCTCTCTCTCTCTCCCTCTCTCTCCCTCTCACTCTTTCTCTCTCTCCCTTTCTCTCCCTCTCTCCCCTCTCTCTCTCTCTCTCTTTCTCTCTCTCTTTCTCTCCCTCTGTCTCTCTGTCTCTTCGCTCCATTGTGAATAGATAGCTAGGCCTATATGATCACTGAAACCTGAGCTCGCCCCCAGTCAAAAGACAAGTGCAGAGAAAAGAGAGGGATTACCTCTGGAGAAGAAAAGAAAAGTACAAAATGAGGATTTTCTGTCTGTCTGACAGGCATGCCAGAGTGAGTGAGCCAGCTAGTGAGGGCTCCAGGATCTTAAAATAGCATGGTAATAGCTCCATGTCAGTGTGGATGTACCAAATTAGCACACTGTTCCCTATATAGTGCACTACTTTTGAGTAGGGCCCATAAGGCTCTGGCTGAAAGCAGTACACTATATAGGGGAACATTTGGGATGCGGCCAGTGTGCTGCTGACAGGCCAAGGGTGAGACAGACAGACAGAGGCTCTCAGAGGTGTAATCTCTCTGTGTAGTATCTTTCTGCAGCTGTCTCCTGAAGAGCAACATCAGGACTATAGTAGGACTACACAGCCGGGACATGCTAGGGAAAAGGGGCTAGTAAGTGCTGCTTATCTGCTTTCTGAGGGCTTTTTGAGGGGGCTTTCAGTGGGCCACTGCTCTCTTTAACACTCACACCGGTGAATGACACAGTCTTTCGATGGGATACCCCTAGTCTCACAGTATTGGACAGTTTCCCGGACCCGGATTAATACTCCACGAACTAAAACATCTCTATTTGGGGCATGCTTTTTTTAGTCCAGGTGTGGGCTTTAATCTGGGTCTGTGAAAACTGGCTCTATGTGTGTCTCGGGTACATTTTTTACATTTACATTTTAGTCATTTAGCAGACGCTCTTATCCAGAGCGACTTACAGTAGAGTGCATACATTTTTATTACATTTTACATACTGAGACAAGGATATCCCTACTGGCCAAACCCTCCCTAACCCGGACGACGCTATGCCAATTGTGCGTCGCCCCACGGACCTCCCGGTTGCGGCCGGCTGCGACAGAGCCTGGGCGCGAACCCAGCCCAGCCTGGGCGTGAACCCAGGGACTCTGGTGGCGCAGCTAGCACTGCGATGCAGTGCCCTAGACCACTGCGCCACCCGGGAGGCCTGGATAACCAGACAATTTCAATGAATTTTTCTTAATAACTGTATTGGCTAGTCATGTGGATATGTTAATGAGCTAGGTCCTTCAGAACACACGGGTAATTAGCCATTTAATCATCAACACCTTCACTAACCCTAATTTGATCCAGGTCGAGCCGTATTACTTTTGGCTGACCCTGTAAAACAACACATTTCACTGCACCTATCCGGTGAATGACAATAAAATAAATAAATAATATGAATTGCCCTTGATGACCAACGTTTGCGTACAACCGTATCCTATTTCCAGTAGAAATAAATCCACAGTAATGATACCCCTTTGTACTTGCAGAATGTGGTATGTGATGTAAAGCACATTTTCTTTACACAATGAACATCATGACAAAGTAAACATCTCATCTGTCATGTTTTTTTCATCAGTGGGTAAGTAGGGTTAGGGCTAAGGCTAGGGTTAGGGGTTAGATTAAGGGTTAAGGGTTAGGCATTAGGGCTAAGGCTAGGGTTAGAGGTAAGGGTTACAGGTTAGATCTAGGACTAAGCGTTAGGGGTTAGGGTTAGGGGTTAGATTAACGGTTAATGGTTAGGCATTAGGGCTAAGGGTTAGAGGTAAGGGTTACAGGTTAGATCTAGGACTAAGCGTTAGGGGTTAGGGTTAGGGGTTAGATTAACGGTTAAGGGTTAGGCATTAGGGCTAAGGCTAGGGTTAGAGGTAAGGGTTACAGGTTAGATCTAGGACTAAGCGTTAGGGGTTAGGGTTAGGGGTTAGATTAAGGGTTAGGCATTAGGGCTAAGGCTAGGGTTAGGGGTTAGATTAAGGGTTAAGGGTTAGGCATTAGGGCTAAGGCTAGGTTTAGGGGTTAGATTAAGGGTTAGGCATTAGGGCTAAGGCTAGGTTTAGGGGTTAGATTAAGGGTTAAGGGTTAGGCATTAGGGCTAAGGCTAGGTTTAGGGGTTAGATTAAGGGTTAAGGGTTAGGCATTAGGGCTAAGGCTAGGGATAGAGGTAAGGGTTACAGGTTAGATCTAGGACTAAGCGTTAGGGGTTAGGGTTAGGGGTTAGATTAACGGTTAAGGGTTAGGCATTAGGGCTAAGGCTAGAGTTAAGGGTTACAGGTTTATGGGCTAAGCGTTAGGGGTTAGGATTAGGGGTTAGATTGAGGGCTAAGGTTAGGGTTTGGTATTTCGGGTATTTTATTAGGATCCTCCGTTAGCTTCTCTTCCTGTGGTCCACACAGAACATGAAACATGACATAATACAAAACCTAATAGATAAGAACAGCTCAAGAACAGAACTACATATATTTAAAAATGACACACATAGCCTACATATCAATACATACACACAAAATATCTACGTCAGATTGGGGAGAGTCGTTGTGCCGTGAGGTGTTGCTTTATCTGTTTTTTTGAAACCAGGTTTGCTGTTTATTTGAGCAATATGAGATGGAAGGGAGTTCCATGCAATAAGGGCTCTATATAATACTGTTCGCTTTCTTGAATTTGATCTGGATTTGGGGACTGTGAAAAGACCCCTGGTGGCATGTCTGGTGGGGCAAGTGTGTGTGTCAGAGCTGTGTGTAACAGTGGCGGTCTTTGCCATCTAAGATGAGGGAGGACAAAAACAATGAAGGAGCATGACATTATTTCTATTACAGCATAATGGATCACTGTCATTCATATTCCATTCACCCAGTTCAATGTAACAGTGATAGGTTTAGGTTACTGTCATTCATATTCACCCAGTTCAATGTAACAGTGATAGGTTTAGGTTACTGTCATTCATATTCACCCAGTTCAATGTAACAGTGATAGGTTTAGGTTACTGTCATTCATATTCACCCAGTTCAATGTAACAGTGATAGGTTTAGGTTACTGTCATTCATATTCACCCAGTTCAATGTAACAGTGATAGGTTTAGGTTACTGTCATTCATATCATTCACCCAGTTCAATGTAACAGTGATAGGTTTAGGTTACTGTCCATTCATATTCACCCAGTTCAATGTAACAGTGATAGGTTTAGGTTACTGTCATTCATATTCACCCAGTTCAATGTAACAGTGATAGGTTTAGGTTACTATCATTCATATTCACCCAGTTCAATGTAACAGTGATAGGTTTAGGTTACTATCATTCATATTCACCCAGTTCAATGTAACAGTGATAGGTTTAGGTTACTGTCATTCATATTCACCCAGTTCAATGTAACAGTGATAGGTTTAGGTTACTGTCATTCCATTCACCCAGTTCAATGTAACAGTGATAGGTTTAGGTTACTGTCATTCATATTCACCCAGTTCAATGTAACAGTGATAGGTTTAGGATACTGTCATTCATATTCCATTCACCCAGTTCAATGTAACAGTGATAGGTTTAGGTTACTATCATTCATATTCACCCAGTTCAATGTAACAGTGATAGGTTTAGGTTACTGTCCATTCATATTCACCCAGTTCAATGTAACAGTGATAGGTTTAGGTTACTATCATTCATATTCACCAGTTCAATGTAACAGTGATAGGTTTAGGTTACTGTCATTCATATTCACCCAGTTCAATGTAACAGTGATAGGTTTAGTAGGCTACTGTCATTCATATTCACCCAGTTCAATGTAACAGAGATAGGTTTAGGTTACTATCATTCATATTCACCCAGTTTCAATGTAACAGTGATAGGTTTGGTTACTGTCATTCATATTCCATTCACCCAGTTCAATGTAACAGTGATAGGTTTAGGTTACTGTCATTCATATTCCATTCACCCAGTTCAATGTAACAGTGATAGGTTTAGGTTACTATCATTCATATTCACCCAGTTCAATGTAACAGTGATAGGTTTAGGTTACTGTCATTCATATTCACCCAGTTCAATGTAACAGTGATAGGTTTAGGTTACTATCATTCATATTCACCCAGTTCAATGTACAGTGATAGGTTTATGTACTATCATTCATATTCACCCAGTTCAATGTAACAGTGATAGGTTTAGGTACTGTCATTCATATTCACCCAGTTCAATGTAACAGTGATAGGTTTAGGTTACGTCATCTTCATATTCCTTTCACCCAGTTCAATGTAACAGTGATAGGTTTAGGTTACTGTCATTCATATTCACCCAGTTCAATTTAACAGTGATAGGTTTAGGTTACTATCATTCATATTCACCCAGTTCAATGTAACATTGATAGGTTTAGGTTACTGTCATTCATATTCACCCAGTTCAATGTAACAGTGATAGGTTTAGGCTACGTCATTCATATTCACCCGTTCAATGTAACAGAGATAGTTTAGGTTACTATCATTCATATTCACCCAGTTCAATGTAACAGTGATAGGTTTAGGTTACTGTCATTCATATCCATTCACCCAGTTCATGTAACAGTGATAGGTTTAGGTTACTGTCATTCATATTCACCCAGTTCAATGTAACTGTGATAGGTTTAGGTTACTGTCATTCATATTCACCCAGTTCAATGTAACAGTGATAGGTTTAGGTTACTGTCATTCATATTCACCCAGTTCAATGTAACAGTGATAGGTTTAGGTTAGGTCATTCATATTCCATCACCCAGTTCAATGTAACAGTGATAGGTTTAGGTTACTGTCATTCATATTCACCCAGTTCAATGTAACATCGATAGGTTTAGGTTACTGTCATTCTATTCACCCGTTCAATGTAACAGTGATAGGTTTAGGTTACTGTCATTCATATTCATCCCCAGTTCAATGTACAGTGATAGGTTTAGGTTAGTCTTCATATTCACCCAGTTCAATGTAACTGTGATAGTTTAGGTACTGTCATTCATATCATTCACCCATTCAATGTAACAGTGATAGGTTTGTTACTGTCATTCATATTCACCCAGTTCAATGTAACAGTGATAGTTTAGGTTACTGTCATTAATTCACCCAGTTCAATGTAACGTGATAGGTTTGGTTACTGTCATTCATATCACCCAGTTCAATGTAACAGTGATAGGTTTAGGTACTGTCATTCATATTCACCCAGTTCAATGTAACAGTGATAGGTTTAGGCTACTGTCATTCATATTCACCCAGTTCAATGTAACTGTGATAGGTTTAGGCTACTGTCATTCATATTCACCCAGTTCAATGTAACTGTGATAGGTTTAGGTTACTATCATTCATATTCACCCAGTTCAATGTAACAATGATAGGTTTAGGTTACTGTCATTCATATTCACCCAGTTCAATGTAACTGTGATAGGTTTAGGCTACTGTCATTCATATTCACCCAGTTCAATGTAACAGTGATAGGTTTAGGTTACTATCATTCATATTCACCCAGTTCAATGTAACTGTGATAGGTTTAGGCTACTATATGATACCTGAATGTTCCCTGTAGCCATCATGAGGTTGCTACAACCTAGCCTATGAATGAAAGATTACAATTCAGGTGCACACAGGTCGAGATACAAATTTGACAGACAGTGACATTCAATACCGCATTGCACACTTTTCCCTGCATTTAGCTGATCTAGGGTGTAATCGTTCGTCCAACAGTTGCAAACGAGAGTTTCTATTGGACAAATGCAGGTATTTTTATCCCCGTTTTGTTCTGTTTGCTTATGTTTAAGAAATGTTTTTCAACAGAACCGGTGGAATGAATACACCCTCGATCAAGCGTAAACACAGTTCACTTTCATAGCAGCCACGTTGTTTTCCTTCTCGCATCTATGCACTCTCCTCCTCTCACCTTTTCCCTTTGCTTGTGGACTTCAATGCACAACACATCAGCTGTATGTGACCAGGAGAAAAAACCTTCCCAAGCCAAACCGCTACACACAGCCTACATCGTTGTCACCATATTAGATAACATAACGTCATAGTCAGCATAGCTAATATAACTAATGTGTTAGTAAACCTGCTACAATCATGCAGTAACGTTAGATTGTACAGACAGCAAGCTGTTTAGCACTTACGCCAGCTGGCCCCGGTGGCCATAAAAGCCTTACCTTGACTTGGAAGAGTTCCAGTGTTGTGTTGGAAAGTCATAGCCAGTAAGCTAACATAGCATCCCTCTGTTTGAGCGGGGTGTTTCAGTAGGTTAAACTAGCTAGCTGCATTTGGTAGCTAAGTAATTTGCTAGCTAAGACAAAATCTCTCTCTTTCCCTGTTCCTCTCAATGTTGTTAAAAACTGTTCAACTAATGTCTTTCTCCTTGAGTCAAGTACTCACCACATGTTATACACTGAAGTGCTAGCTAGCTGTAGCTTATGCTTTCAGTGCTAGATAACCATCTGATCCTTTCATTGGCTGGACAAGAGCTCTGCTGCAAGAGCTGTGATAGGCTGGAGGACGTCCCTGAG
>NC_052324.1:39729840-39741921 GCF_016432855.1 Salvelinus namaycush | reverse complement strand
AACTAAAACTATACTGAAACTCAGTTATTTTTTGACCTGCCAAACTAACTAAAACTATACTGGAAACTAGTATCTCTGACTGCCAAAACTAACAAAAAACTATTACTGAAACTCGTATCTCTGACTGCCAAACTAACTAAAATGATACTGAAACTAGTATCTTTGACATGCCAACCTAACTAACAATTTCTATTACTGAAACTAGTATCTTTGACTGCCAAACTAACAAAAACTATACTGAAACTTTAGTATCTTTGACTGCCAAACTAACTAAAATTAATACTGAAACTAGTATCTCTGACTGCCAAACTAACTAAACTATACTGAAACTAGTATCTTTGACTGCCAAACTAACAAACACTATACTGAAACTATTATCTTGACTGCCAAACTAACAAAAACTATACTGAAAACTAGTATCTTTGAATGCCAAACTAACAAGAATTATACTGAAACTAGTATCTTTGACTGCCCAAACTAACAAAAACTATACTGAAACTAGTATCTTGACTGCCAAATAACTAAAACTATACTGAAACTAGTATCTTTGACTGCCAAACTAACAAAAACTATACTGAAACTATTATCTCTGACTGCCAAACTAACTAAAACTATACTGAAACTAGTATCTTTGACTGCCAAACTAACAAAAACTATACTGAAACTAGTATCTTTGACTGCCAAACTAACTAAAATTATACTGAAACTAGTATCTTGACTGCCAAACTAACTAAAACTATACTGAAACTAGTATCTTGACTGCCAAACTAACTAAAACTATACTGAAACTAGTATCTTTGACTGCCAAACTAACAAGAATTATACTGAAACTAGTATCTTTGTCTGCCAAACTAACAAAAAACTATACTGAAAACTAGTATCTTTGACTGCCAAACTAACTAAAACTATACTGAAACTAGTATCTTTGACTGCCAAACTAACAAAAAACTATACTGAAACTATTATCTCTGACTGCCAAACTAACTAAAACTATACTGAAACTAGTATCTTGACTGCCAAACTAACAAAAACTATACTGAAACTAGTATCTTTGACTGCCAAACTAACAAGAATTATACTGAAACTAGTATCTTTGACTGCCAAACTAACAAAAACTATACTGAAACTAGTATCTTTGACTGCCAAACTAACTAAAACTATACTGAAACTAGTATCTTTGACTGCCAAACTAACTAAAATTATACTGAAACTAGTATCTTTGACTGCCAAACTAACTAAAACTATACTGAAACTAGTATCTTTGACTGCCAAACTAACTAAAATTATACTGAAACTAGTATCTTTGACTGCCAAACTAACAAGAATTATACTGAAACTAGTATCTTTGTCTGCCAAACTAACAAAAACTATACTGAAACTAGTATCTTTGACTGCCAAACTAACTAAAACTATACTGAAACTAGTATCTTTGACTGCCAAACTTACAAAAACTATACTGAAACTATTATCTCTGACTGCCAAACTAACTAAACTATACTGAAACTAGTATCTTTGACTGCCAAACTAACTAAAACTATACTGAAACTAGTATCTTTGACTGCCAAACTAACAAAAACTATACTGAAACTAGTATCTTTGACTGCCAAACTAACAAGAATTATACTGAAACTAGTATCTTTGACTGCCAAACTAACAAAAACTATACTGAAACTAGTATCTTTGACTGCCAAACTAACAAAAACTATACTGAAACTAGTATCTTTGACTGCCAAACTAACTAAAATTATACTGAAACTAGTATCTCTGACTGCCAAACTAACTAAAACTATACTGGAACTAGTATCTCTGACTGCCAAACTAACTAAAACTATACTGGAACTAGTATCTCTGACTGCCAAACTAACTAAAACTATACTGAAACTAGTATCTTTGACTGCCAAACTAACTAAAACTATACTGAAACTAGTATTTTTGACTGCCAAACTAACTAAAACTATACTGAAACTAGTATCTCTGACTGCCAAACTAACAAAAACTATACTGAAACTAGTATCTCTGACTGCCAAACTAACTAAAATGATACTGAAACTAGTATCTTTGACTGCCAAACTAACTAAAATTATACTGAAACTAGTATCTTTGACTGCCAAACTAACAAAAACTATACTGAAACTAGTATCTTTGACTGCCAAACTAACTAAAATTATACTGAAACTAGTATCTCTGACTGCCAAACTAACTAAAACTATACTGAAACTAGTATCTTTGACTGCCAAACTAACAAAAACTATACTGAAACTATTATCTTTGACTGCCAAACTAACAAAAACTATACTGAAACTAGTATCTTTGACTGCCAAACTAACAAGAATTATACTGAAACTAGTATCTTTGACTGCCAAACTAACAAAAACTATACTGAAACTAGTATCTTTGACTGCCAAACTAACTAAAACTATACTGAAACTAGTATCTTTGACTGCCAAACTAACAAAAACTATACTGAAACTATTATCTCTGACTGCCAAACTAACTAAAACTATACTGAAACTAGTATCTTTGACTGCCAAACTAACAAAAACTATACTGAAACTAGTATCTTTGACTGCCAAACTAACTAAAATTATACTGAAACTAGTATCTTTGACTGCCAAACTAACTAAAACTATACTGAAACTAGTATCTTTGACTGCCAAACTAACTAAAACTATACTGAAACTAGTATCTTTGACTGCCAAACTAACAAGAATTATACTGAAACTAGTATCTTTGTCTGCCAAACTAACAAAAACTATACTGAAACTAGTATCTTTGACTGCCAAACTAACTAAAACTATACTGAAACTAGTATCTTTGACTGCCAAACTTACAAAAACTATACTGAAACTATTATCTCTGACTGCCAAACTAACTAAAACTATACTGAAACTAGTATCTTTGACTGCCAAACTAACTAAAACTATACTGAAACTAGTATCTTTGACTGCCAAACTAACAAAAACTATACTGAAACTAGTATCTTTGACTGCCAAACTAACAAGAATTATACTGAAACTAGTATCTTTGACTGCCAAACTAACAAAAACTATACTGAAACTAGTATCTTTGACTGCCAAACTAACAAAAACTATACTGAAACTAGTATCTTTGACTGCCAAACTAACAAAAACTATACTGAAACTAGTATCTCTGACTGCCAAACTAACTAAAACTATACTGAAACTAGTATCTTTGACTGCCAAACTAACAAGAACTATACTGAAACTAGTATCTTTGACTGCCAAACTAACAAAAACTATACTGAAACTAGTATCTTTGACTGCCAAACTAACTAAAATTATACTGAAACTAGTATCTTTGACTGCCAAACTAACTAAAATTATACTGAAACTAGTATCTTTGACTGCCAAACTAACTAAAATTATACTGAAACTAGTATCTTTGACTGCCAAACTAACAAAAACTATACTGAAACTAGTATCTTTGACTGCCAAACTAACTAAAATTATACTGAAACTAGTATCTCTGACTGCCAAACTAACTAAAACTATACTGAAACTAGTATCTCTGACTGCCAAACTAACTAAAACTATTGTCACGTTCCTGACCTGTTTTCTTTTGTTTTGTATGTGTTTAGTTGGTCAGGGCGTGAGTTGGGGTGGGTATTCTATGTTGTGTGTCTAGTTCGTCTGTTTCTGTGTTCAGCCTAATATGGTTCTCAATCATAGACAGCTGTCAATCGTTGTCCCTGATTGAGAATCATATAAAGGTGGCTTGTTTTGTGTTGGGGATTGTGGGTGGTTGTTTCCTGTCTCTGTGTTTGTGTTCTGCACCAGATAGGACTGTCTCGGCTTTCACGTTTGTTATTTTGTTATTTGTTAATGTTCATTGTTTATTGTTTAATTAAACATGTTGAACACTAACTGCGCTGCATTTTGGTCCTCTCCTTCATCCCAGGAAGAAAGCCGTTACAGAACCACCCACCAAACAAGGATCAAGCAGCGTGGCAACCGGCAGCAGCGACAGCAGCAGCGGTACCAGGAGGAATGGTCATGGGAGCAAATATTTAACGGAGAAGGACCCTGGGCTAAGGTTGGAGAAGATCGCCGCTCTCGGGAAGAGATGGAGGCAGCTAAAGCCCAGGAGCGGTGGTCTGAGGAGGCAGCACGGAAGCGGGGCTGGAAGCCCGTGAAGAAACCCCAAAAATTTATTGGGGGGGGCTAAAGGGTAGTGTGGCGAGGGCAGGTAGGAAACCTGCGCTCACTTCCCATGCTTACCGTGGAGAGCAGGAGTACGGGCAGACACCGTGTTATGCGGAAGAGCGCACGGTGTCTCCTGTACGGGTGCATAGCCCGGTGCGGGTTATTCCACCTCCCCGCACTGGGCGGGCTAGAGTGAGCATTGAGCCAAGTGCCATGAAGCCGGCTCTACATATCTGGCCTCCAGTACGTCTCCTCGGGCCGGTGTACATGGCACCAGCCTTACGCATGGTGTCCCCGGTTCGCCAACACAGCCCAGTGCGGGTTATTCCACCTCCCCGCACTGGACGGGCTACGGGGAGCATGCAACCAGGTAAGGTTGGGCAGGCTCAGTGCTCAAGGGAGCCAGTACGCCTGCACGGTCCGGTATATCCGGCGCTACCTTCCCGCCCCAGCCCAGTACCACCAGTGCCTACACCACGCACCAGGCTTCCAGTGCGTCTCCAGAGCCCTGTTCCTCCTCCACGCACTCTCCCTGTGGTGCGTGTCTCCAGCCCAGTACCTCCAGTTCCGGCACCACGCACCAAGCCTCCTGTGCGTCTCCAGAGCCCTGTACGCACTGTTCCTTCTCCCCGCACTCGCCCTGAGGTGCGTGCCCTCAGCCCGGTACCACCAGTGCCGGTACCACGCACCAGGCCTTTAGTGCGCATCGAGAGTCCAGTGTGCCCTGTTCCTGCTCCCCGCACTAGCTTTGAGGTGCGTGTCTCCAGTCCGGTACCACCAGTTCCGGCACCACGCACCAGGCCTACTGTGCGCCTCAGCAGGTCAGAGTCGGCCGTCTGCCCAACGCCGCCTGCACTACTCGTCTGTCCAGCGCCGTCTGAGCTGCCTGCCTGCCCAGCGCCGTCTGAACTGCCTGCACTGCTCGTCTGCTCAACGCCGCCTGCACTGCTCGTCTGCTCAACGCCGCCTGCACTGCTCGTCTGTCCAGCGCCGTCTGAGCTGCCTGCCTGCCCAGCGCCGTCTGAACTACCTGCACTGCTCGTCTGCTCAACGCCGCCTGCACTGCTCGTCTGTCCAGCGCCGTCTGAGCTGCCTGCCTGCCCAGCGCCGTCTGAACTGCCTGCACTGCTCGTCTGCTCAACGCCGCCTGCACTGCTCGTCTGCCCAGCGCCGTCTGAGCTGCCTGTACTGCCTGCCTGCCCAGCACCATCTGAGCCATCCGTCTGCCCAGCGCCGTCTGAGCCATCCGTCTGCCCAGCGCCATCTGAGCCATCCGTCTGCCCAGCGCCGTCTGAGCCATCCGTCTGCCCAGCGCCATCTGAGCCATCCGTCTGCCCAGCGCCATCTGAGCCATCCGTCTGCCACGAGCCTTCAGAGCCGCCCGTCTGTCCCGAGCCATTAGAGCCGTCCGCCAGTCAGGAGCCGCTAGAGCCGTCCGTCAGTCAGGAGCTGCCAGAGCCGCCAGCCAGTCAGGAGCTGCCAGAGCCGCCAGCCAGTCAGGAGCTGCCAGAGCCGCCAGCCAGTCAGGAGCTGCCAGAGCCGCCAGCCAGTCAGGAGCTGCCAGAGCCGCCAGCCAGTCAGGAGCTGCCAGAGCCGCCAGCCAGTCAGGAGCTGCCAGAGCCGCCAGCCAGTCATGAGCTGCCTTCCAGTCATGAGCTGCCTTCCAGTCATGAGCTGCCTTCCAGTCATGAGCTGCCCTACAGTCATGAGCTGCCCTACAGTCTAGAGCTGCCCTACAGTCATGAGCTGCCCTACAGTCATGAGCTGCCCTCCAGTCATGAGCTGCCCTCCAGTCATGAGCTGCCCTCCAGTCATGAGCTGCCCTTCAGTCATGAGCTGCCCTTCAGTCATGAGCTGCCCTCCAGTCATGAGCTGCCCTCCAGTCATGAGCTGCCCTCCAGTCATGAGCTGCCCTACAGTCATGAGCTGCCATACAGTCATGAGCTGCCCTACAGTCATGAGCTGCCACTCAGTCCGGAGCTGCCACTCAGTCCGGAGCTGCCACTCAGTCCGGAGCTGCCACTCAGTCCGGAGCTGCCACTCAGTCCGGAGCTGCCACCCAGTCCGGAGCTGCCACTCAGTCCGGAGCTGCCACTCAGTCCGGAGCTGCCACTCAGTCCGGAGCTGCCACTCAGTCCGGAGCTGCCATTAGTCCAGAGTTGTCCCTCTGTCCTAAGCTACCTCTCTGTCCGGAGCGATTTCTCTGTCCTGAGCTACCTCTCAGTCCTGAGTTGTCTCCTCTATTTAGGAGGGGCCTTGGTGAAGGTTCCTGGACCATGGTCGGGGGCGAGGGTCGCCACTCAAAGGACGCTAAGGAGGGGGACAAAGACAGTGGTGGAGTGGTGTCCTCGTCCACCGCCGGAGCCGCCACCGCGGACAGATGCCCACCCAGACCCTCCCCTTGAGTTTTAGGGGTGCGCCCGGAGTTCGCACCTTGAGGGGGGGGTTCTGTCACGTTCCTGACCTGTTTTCTGTTGTTTTGTATGTGTTTAGTTGGTCAGGGCGTGAGTTGGGGTGGGTATTCTATGTTGTGTGTCTAGTTCGTCTGTTTCTGTGTTCAGCCTAATATGGTTCTCAATCAGAGACAGCTGTCAATCGTTGTCCCTGATTGAGAATCATATAAAGGTGGCTTGTTTTGTGTTGGGGATTGTGGGTGGTTGTTTCCTGTCTCTGTGTTTGTGTTCTGCACCAGATAGGACTGTCTCGGCTTTCACGTTTGTTATTTTGTTATTTGTTAATGTTCATTGTTTATTGTTTAATTAAACATGTTGAACACTAACTGCTCTGCATTTTGGTCCTCTCCTTCATCCCAGGAAGAAAGCCGTTACAACTATACTGAAACTAGTATCTTTGACTGCCAAACTAACAAAAACTATACTGAAACTAGTATCTTTGACTGCCAAACTAACTAAAATTATACTGAAACTAGTATCTTTGACTGCCAAACTACCTAAAATAAAATAAATCCCATCATATAATGTGTTTATTTATATATTTTTACATTTTTGACTTTGGGCAAAAGAATATAATGTGGTTTTCAAGCAATGTTTCTTATGGGGTTTTCAGACCTCTGAATCTGGCAGGTAAATGTTTCAAATAGGCATAGCTTGTGCATCACCATGACTAGATATCAGTAGCAGGGAAGAAATCTGAGGGCGAGTGAGAAGCATGAGCATGAACCATAGGCGTGAACAGCAAACCCAAAACCAGCAGTGGTTGGTCGCAAAAGCAAGGCCCCAAATGGGGTCATTTTGAGTACAAAAGCACATTCAGTGCATTCGGACCCTTGACTTTTTCCAAATTATGCACAGCTATTTTCAGGTCTCTCCAGAGATGATCGATCGGGTTCAAGTCCGGGATCTGGCTGGGCCATTCAAGGACATTCAGAGACTTGTCCCGAAGCCACTCCTGCGTTGTCTTGGCTGTGTGATTAGTGTTGTTGTCCTGTTGGAAGGTGAACCTTCGCCCCAGCCTGAGGTCCTGAGTGCTGTGGAGCAGGACTTCATCAAGGATCTCTCTGTACTTTGCTCTGTTAATCTTTCCCTCGATCCTGACTAGTCTCCCAGTCCCTGCTGCTGAAAAACATCCCCACAGCATAATGCTGCCACCACCATGCTTCACCATATGGATGGTATTGGCCAGATGATGAGCGGTACCTGGTTTCCTCCAGATATTACATTTTTTGGTACGCTTCTCCAGATCTGTGCCTCGACACAATCCTGTCTCAGAGCTCTATGGACAATTCCTTCGACCTCATGGCTTGGTTTTTGCTCTGATATGCACTGTCAACTGTGGGACCTTATATAGACAGGTGTGTGCCTTTCCAAATCATGATCAATCAATTGAATTTACCACAGGTGGACTCCAATCAAGCTTTAGAAACATCTCAAGGATGATCAATGGAACAGGATGCACCTGAATTAAATTATCGAGTCTCATAGCAAAGGGTCTGAATACAAAGGTATTTTTGTTTATTATTTTTTAAACATTTGCAAACATTCCTAAAAAACCTGTTTGCGTTTTGTCATTATGGGGTATTGTGTGTAGATTGGTGAGATTTTTTTTTTTTAAATCAATTTTGGAACAAGGTTGTAACATTACAATGTGGAAAACGTTAACGGTCTGAATAGTTTCCGAATGTACTGTATATATACAAAGTATGTGGACACCCCTTCAAATTAGTGCATTCAGCAATTTCAGCCACATCTGTTGCTGACAGGTGTATAAAATCAAGCACACAGCCATGCAATCTCCATAGACAAACATTGGCAGTAGAATGGCCTTACTGAAGAGCTCAATGACTTTCAACATGGCACCGTCATAGGATGTCACCTGTCCAACAAGTCAGTTTGTCAAATGTCTGCCCTTCTTGAGCTGCCCAAGGCAACTGTAAGTGCTGTTATTGTGAAGTGGCTAGGAGTCTAAATGTCTAGGAGCAATAACGGCTCAGCCCCGATGTGGTCGGCCACACAAGCTCACAGAACGTGACCGCCGAGTGCTGAAGCACTTAAAAATCATCTGTCCTCGGTTGTAACACTCATTACCGAGTTCCAAACTGCCTCTGGAAGTAACATCAGCATCATCAGCACAAGAACTGTTCATCGGGAGCTTCACAAAATGGGTTTCCATGGCACACAAGCCTAAGATCACCATGCGCAAAGCCAAGCGTCGGCTGGAGTGGTGTAAAGCTCGCCGCCATTGGACTCTCGAGCAGTGGAAACGCATTATCTGGAGCGATGAATCACGCTTCACCATCTGGCAGTCTGACGGACAAATCTGGGTTTGGCGGATGCCAGGAGAACGCTACCTGCCCCAATGCATAGTCACAACTGTAAAGTTTGGTGGAGGAGGAATAATGGTTTGGGGCTGTTTTTCATGGTTCGGGCCCCTTAGTTCCAGTGAAGGGAAATCTTAACGCTACAGCATACCATAACATTCTAGACGATTCTGTGCTTCCAACTTTGTGGCAACAGTTTGGGGAAGTCCATTTCCTGTTTCAGCATGGCAATTCTCCCGTGCACAAAGCGAGGTCCATACAGCAATGGTTTATTGAGATTGATGTGGAAGAACTTGACTGATTTGCACAAAGCCCTGATCCCAACCTCATCGAACACCTTTGGGATGAATTGGAACGCTGACTGCGAGCCAGGCCTAATCGCCCAACATCAGTGCCAGACCTCACAAATGCTTTTGTGGTTGAATGGAAGCAAGTCCCTTCAGCAATGTTCCAACATCTAATGGAAAGCCTTCCCAGAAGAGTGGAGGCTGTTATAGCAGCAATGTTCCAACATCTAGTGGAAAGCCTTCCCAGAAGAGTGGAGGCTGTTATAGCAGCAATGTTCCAACATCTAGTGGAAAGCCTTCCCAGAAGAGTGGAGGCTGTTATAGCAGCAAAGGGCTATATGAATGGCCATGATTTTTGAATGAGATGCTCGACGATCTGGTGTCCAAATTCCTTTGGTCGTGTAGTTTAAGCCAGAGGAGATTCACACGGACCAAAGCGTGTCAGAGTTACCATCTAGTTAATCTACAGTCTGATAATCATATTCATTATGATCTGAAAGGGAAAAGTGATCCTGGATCACCACTACTTCTCTGATACCCCCTTGGCTCACATATCTAGGCCTCTATTCAAACTGCATAGCTGAAGTTCAGTGTTACAGCGTGATTTAAATTTTATCGGCAAATTAAATGAATTACGTTTAGCGGAGACTGCGTTCACGGTAGACATTGCATATGTCGGCTCATTCGGAAAATACGTTTCTATCACGAAATCTTTATGTTAAATATGATAAAGGAAAAATTATTATCAGGAAACTGTGAGCTGTGTTTGACATTTGTCCTTATTGTTGAGTTATTCTATGTCACAACATATACATCCAACAGGTTATTTCTGGCTAAACAATATCCATGTAGGATGGTAACCTTTCCAGACCAATGTGTTGGAGTTTTTCATTCCAAAATGTCTACAGAGATGTCACGCCCTGACCTTAGACATCCTTATTTATTCTCTATGTTTGGTTAGGTCAGGGTGTGACTCGGTGTGGGAAAGTCTATGTTTTCTATGTCTTTGTTTTTGACCGAGTGTGGTTCCCAATCAGAGGCAGATGTCTATCGTTGTCTCTGATTGGGGATCATATATAAGTTGTCATTTTCCTTTTGGGTTTGTGGAATCTTGTTTTCTGTTTAGTGTCTATGCCTGACAGAACTGTTCGCTTTCGTTTTTTTTATTTTTTTATCTTTGTTATTTTGTTTTTGGTGTCATCCATAAAAAGACGATGTACGCCTACCACACTGCGCCTTGGTCCACTCTTCATTCTACAATCGAGAGCCGTTACAAGAGACCACTAGTCCAGACTGCAGATTCCATGGCCTTTGTCTGGATGTTACATTGACTGAAGACACAATCCTACTAGTGCAGTGAAGTGAGCCATTAAATACAGTACATAGCAACACTGTATATATTATAATTATTTATTTTTATTACTCTGCACACCCGTCACACACGACCTCTGGCTATGTCTCTATCCCAGCTCCCAGCTGACTGTCAGTCATTCAACAAAATAACTCAAGCAGGCAGAGTTAGTCTCATCCCAGACGGTGCTTTTCACGGTGGGAGAGGGGGGATATGTTGAGGCCCTCTAAGTCAAGGAGGTTGTGTATTTATGTATGTATTTATGTATTGTATTTTTTATTTAACCTTTATTTAACTTTCACTACAGGACCATAGAGTTATTTTATTGAAACTTTTATTTAACTAGGCAAGTCAGTTTTAAGAACAAATTCTTACTTACAATGACGGCCTACCCCCGGCCAAACCCGGACGAGGCTGGGCCAATTGTGCGCCGCCCTATGGGACACCCAATCACAGCTGGATGTGATTCAGCCTGTATTCCAACCAGGTATTGCAGTGACACCTCTCCCGCTGAGATGCAGTGGCTTAGACCACTGTGCCACTCGGGAGCCCCATATAAAGGATGTTAACTTTTGAATAGGCTGGTTAGAAGACACCTCATGTCCCAAATGACATCCTATTCACTACTTCTGACCGGAATAGGGTAAGGTGCCATTTGGGATGTTTAAGATTAGGGAGGGCCTTATTTATATTACAGCATATTGGATCACTGTCATTCATATTCCATTCACCCAGTTCAATGTAACAGAGATAGGTTTAGGTCACTATCATTCATATTCACCCAGTTCAATGTAACAGTGATAGGTTTAGGTTACTATCATTCATATTCACCCAGTTCAATGTAACAGTGATAGGTTTAGGTTACTGTCATTCATATTCACCCAGTTCAATGTAACAGTGATAGGTTTAGGTTACTGTCATTCATATTCACCCAGTTCAATGTAACAGTGATAGGTTTAGGTTACTGTCATTCATATTCACCCAGTTCAATGTAACAGTGATAGGTTTAGGCTACTGTCATTCATATTCACCCAGTTCAATGTAACAGTGATAGGTTTAGGTTACTGTCATTCATATTCCATTCACCCAGTTCAATGTAACAGTGATAGGTTTAGGTTACTGTCATTCATATTCACCCAGTTCAATGTAACAGTGATAGGTTTAGGTTACTGTCATTCATATTCCATTCACCCAGTTCAATGTAACAGTGATAGGTTTAGGCTACTGTCATTCATATTCACCCAGTTCAATGTAACAGTGATAGGTTTAGGTTACTGTCATTCATATTCACCCAGTTCAATGTAACAGTGATAGGTTTAGGCTACTGTCATTCATATTCACCCAGTTCAATGTAACAGTGATAGGTTTAGGCTACTACATGATACTAGAATGTTCCCCTATACCCATCATGAGGTTGCTACAACCTAGCCTAATGAATGAAAGTTAACAACACAGGTCGAGATAAAAAATGTGAGTAATCAAGGTGACAGACAACGACACGTT
>NC_052324.1:39709840-39724840 GCF_016432855.1 Salvelinus namaycush | reverse complement strand
AATAGTCCCCATCGCAGTCCCCTTAGACAGGATAATAGTCCCCATCGCAGTCCCCTTAGACAGGATAATAGTCCCCATCACAGTCCCCTTAGACAGGAGAATAGTCCCCATCACAGTCCCCTTAGACAGGAGAATAGTCCCCATCACAGTCCCCTTACACAGGATAATAGTCCCCATCACAGTCCCCTTAGACAAGATAATAGTCCCCATCTCAGTCCCCTTAGACAAGATAATAGTCCCCATCTCAGTCCCCTTAGACAGGAGAATAGTCCCCATCACAGTCCCCTTTACAAAGGAGAATAGTTCCCATCACAGTCCCCTTAGACAGGATAATAGTCCCCATCACGGTCCCCTTAGACAGGATAATAGTCCCCATCTCAGTCCCCTTACACAGGATAATAGTCCCCATCACAGTCCCCTTAGACAGGATAATAGTCCCCATCGCAGTCCCCTTAGACAGGATAATAGTCCCCATCCGCAGTCCCCTTTACACAGGATAATAGTCCCCATCGCAGTCCCCTTATACAGGATAATAGTCCCCATCCTCAGTCCCCTTAGACAGGATAATAGTCCCCATCTCAGTCCCCTTAGACAGGATAATAGTCCCCATCCTCAGTCCCCTTAGACAGGATAAAAGTCCCCACAACAGTCCCCTTAGACAGGATAATAGTCCCCATCACAGTCCCCTTTAGACAGGAGAATAGTCCCCATCGCAGTCCCCTTAGACAGGAGAATAGTCCCCATCTCAGTCCCCTTTACACAGGATAATAGTCCCCATCACAGTCCCCTTTACACTGAAGAAAAGTCACCGCAACAGTCCCCTTGGACAGGATAATAGTTGTTGATATGAGAGATGCTGATCACCCAGAGCTGTGCATGAAATGGCACCCTATTCCCTATATAGTGCACTACTTTTGACCAGAGCCCTATGGAACCCTATTCCCTATATAGTGCACTACTTTTGACCGGAGCCCTATGGCACCATATTCCCTATATAGTGCAGTACTTTTGACCGGAGTCCTATGGGTCCTGGTGAAGGATATATCATGGCTCTGACCTTGGCTCTTTTCCCCCAACTGAATGTGTGATTGATGAGCCAGTTATTGTGGGTATTGTGGGTAATGTGTATATTGTGAATATTTTATGTATTGTGGGTATTGTGGATATTGTTGGGTATTGTGGGTATTGTTGGGTATTGTGGGTATTGTGGATATTGTTGGGTATTGTGGGTATTGTTGGGTATTGTGGATATTGTGGGTATTGTGGGTATTGTGGGTATTGTAGTTATTGTGTATATTCGGGGTATTGGGGTATTGTGGGTATTGTGAATATTGTGAATAATGTGGGTATTGTTGGTATTGTAGGTATTGTGAATATTTGGGGTATTGTAGGTATTGTGAATATTGTGAATAATGTGGGTATTGTAAATATTGTGAATATTGTGGGTATTGTGGGTATTGTGGGTATTGGGGGTGTTGTTGGTATTGTGAATATTGTGGGTATTGTGGGAATTGTGGGTATTGGGGGTGTTGTTGGTATTGTGAAACCAATGAGCCGTGATTCCAGATGACTGACCTCACTGTCAGAGCTGTAACTGATGGTAAGGTGACTCATCAAATAATGTCTCCCCCAACAAAATGGTTCCTTTCAATACAAGTATTCATACTCTTACCGAATGTCATTGTAATTATTGATCATTGAATGCATCTGTGAGGAATCATGAATTATCATGAGTCATGAATCATCTAATCAATGAATATTGTGAATATTGTATTTCATAAACTTCTCCCTCAAAAAAGATATAGGGCAAGTGAAATGTACACCGTTCTGTATATATATATATATAAACATTTACATGGTAATTTCATCCACAGTAAAGTTTGATAAAGTACGATTTTAAGAGAGGCAATCCCGGGAATGGACGAACAAAGAATAGAAGATGAAAGCTCAGGCCTACTGTAACTGTCTCTCCAGAACCGGAGACCAGAGTGTGGGGTTCTTCAACTGGCGCACTAGGGAAAACATGGTAAGAAGAGACAAAAACACTACCATTCATTCTCTGTCTCTTATGTTAATAATACTACCCCATAGATACACTACACGGCGCTAAGGCAACCTCACCGCCACGGGAACGCCATAATGTGTGGCTTTCCAGGTTTATCCCGTTGAGGCATTGTCGCTAAAAGCAAACAAGTGTCCTTGTAAGCCATCACCAGGTCTTAGGCTAACCATCTGACTTGCTGCAGAGTAAATTAAAAGCTTTAAAAGCACAAGTAGCACCAAACGCAGTCGAAGTACTTCATATCTACTGTGGTACCTAACTGGTGCAATTTAAGTGAAGCATCTGGCTGAAGTAGTGGTGTGGGGGGGGGGGTCCCCTCTGTATTCTGCCTACCTGGCAAGCCAATGTCATGTCTGATTCAATAACAGCTTGGAGTGTGAATTGTCATGGAACTCGGACAAGGCCTGAAGCCTGAGAGACTACTCTGTATGTTGAGTAATCTCTCCCTCTGAGAATGTAACTACACATAATGTATTTCCAGGTCTGTTCTAAACTTATTATTTGAATGTCTCTAACCAGTATAGAAAGGTAACGAGACAGTTACACAGCAAAGTGTGAGCAGTTCCATTTCACTTTTACACAGATTGATTAGAATGTTATTGACGAGGTCATTTAGATTAGAATGTTACTGACAGGGGTCATTTAGATTAGAATGTTACTGACGAGGTCATTTAGATTAGAATGTTACTGACGGGGTCATTTAGATTAGAATGTTACTGAAGGGGTCATTTAGATTAGAATGTTACTGACGGGGTCATTTAGATTAGAATGTTACTGAAGGGGTCATTTAGATTAGAATGTTACTGACGAGGTCATTTAGATTAGAATGTTACTGACGAGGTCATTTAGATTAGAATGTTACTGACGGGGTCATTTAGATTAGAATGTTACTGACGGGGTCATTTAGATTAGAATGTTACTGACGGGGTCATTTAGATTAGAATGTTACTGATGGGGTCATTTAGATTAGAATGTTACTGACGGGGTCATTTAGATTAGAATGTTACTGACGAGGTCATTTAGATTAGAATGTTACTGACGGGGTCATTTAGATTAGAATGTTACTGACGGGGTCATTTAGATTAGAATGTTACTGACGAGGTCATTTAGATTAGAATGTTACTGACGGGGTCATTTAGATTAGAATGTTACTGACGGGGTCATTTAGATTAGAATGTTACTGACGGGGTCATTTAGATTAGAATGTTACTGACGGGGTCATTTAGATTAGAATGTTACTGACGGCGTCATTTAGATTAGAATGTTACTGACGGCGTCATTTAGATTAGAATGTTACTGACGGGGTCATTTAGATTAGAATGTTACTGACGGGGTCATTTAGATTAGAATGTTACTGACGAGGTCATTTAGATTAGAATGTTACTGACGAGGTCATTTAGATTAGAATGTTACTGACGGGGTCATTTAGATTAGAATGTTACTGACGGGGTCATTTCGATTAGAATGTTACTGACGGGGTCATTTCGATTAGAATGTTACTGATGAGGTCATTTAGATTAGAATGTTACTGACGAGGTCATTTAGATTAGAATGTTACTGACGAGGTCATTTAGATTAGAATGTTGCTGACGAGGTCATTTAGATTAGAATATTTCCTTATGAGTCACCCGTGTAACATAATAAAAAATCCCAATCATAATCGGTCAATTTAAACTAGAGGCTGGATCTCAATTCACCAAATCCAGCCTTCCTTATGTGCGGGGGAAGGTGGCCAAGCTACAGCAGTGTTTGTCAGACCAGGAGACATCCCATCTGCGGTGAAAGGTGGCCTAGCTACAGTGATGGTAACCCATACAAATGAATGGACGTATGGAGGTAGTTTTATGCCAACAAAAATAAGGGGTTAAATATGTGTCCAAAAAAACTTAACTATTTCCTGAGCTTTCTGATATCTTCTAGATATAGGACAGACATTTCAACACCTTACTCCATTCTATGGGCTATAGTAGTAAAGCCTTAGACTTTTAGAGGATAATCAATACAGGTGTGGGTTTGCATCATAATCCAAAGACTATGTCCAAGAGAGAAACAGCCTGGAGTGTGTCAGCGTCTCCAAAACACATCCAAATCAGCAAACTTTCGGAGTGAACCTGCAGTGCGAATGAATTTGAATCTTGGTACCTCAAAACAATGACACACTACAGACAGAAACAAGCCATTATAATAACGTATAAAAACAGCTGTATCCTAGTTTATTGTGCCATCTGTTGTCCTTCCTGTATTTCCCCTTATTCACTGTGTCTCTAAGTGAGGGTACATCTGAAATAGCTCCCTATTCACTATGTAGTTCACTACTTTTGACCAGCGCCCTGGTTGTGCACTGCCTAGGTAACAGATTTTCATTGAAGACATAGCCTTCAGTCTAGGCTTCTAGTTCTAGGGCAGGGGATGCTGGGTCAGGATCAGGGAGAATTAGCCAGGAGGCCTTTGAGGGTTTGTGGCAGGCCGGCAGGGAGGCAGGGAGACAAGGAGGGAGGAAAGTAGGCAGGCAGGCAGTCAGGTAGGCAGGAAGACAAGGAGGGAGGCAGGCAGGGAGATGAGGGAGGGGGGCAGGTAGGGAAATACGGAGGGAGGCAGGCAGGGAGGCAGGAAGCCAAGGAGGGAGGCAGGAAGACAAGGAGGGAGGCAGGCAGGTAGGCAGGCAGGCAGGCAGGCAGGCAGGCAGGTAGGTAGGGAAACACGGAGGGAGGCAGGCAGGGAGACAGGCAGGCAGGCAGAGAGACATGAATGGAGGCAGGCAGTCAGGCAGGCAGGCAGGCAGGAAAGGAGGCAGGCAGGGAGGCAGGGAGGCAGGCAGGCAGGCAGGGAGACATGGAGGGAGGGAGGCAGGCAGGGAGGCAGGCAGGCAGGCAGGCAGGGAGGCATTGAGGCAGGCAGGCAGGCAGGGAGACATGAAGGGAGGCAGGCAGGCAGACATGGAGGCAGGCAGGCAGGCAGGGAGGCAGGCAGGCAGGCAGGGAGACATGAAGGGAGGCAGGCAGGGAGGCAGAGAGACATGGCGGGAGGCAGGGAGGCAGGCAGGCAGGCAGGCAGGCAGGCAGGCAGGCAGGGAGGGAGGCAGGCAGGGAGGCAGAGAGACATGGCGGGAGGCAGGGAGGCAGGCAGGGAGGCAGGCAGGCAGGCAGGCAGGCAGGCAGGCAGGCAGGCAGGCAGGCAGGCAGGGAGGGAGGCAGACACACTTAAAGTGTCTTGAGTGCCCTTTATGATGATGGCCCTTCTCTTCTTCCCTCTATATCTTGTTTTTTGTTTCCCTGCTCCCTGTTCTTCCCTCTATATCTTGTTTTTTGTTTCCCTGCTCCCAAGGGCATTGTGCTTCAGTAGCTTATCATAGGGCTAGCTGGATATAAAGCTTTGTACCCACACACACATATACACACACATATACACACACACACATACACACACACACACACACACACATATACACACACACACACACACACACACACACACACACACACACACACACACACACACACACACACACACACACACACACACACACACACACACACACACACACTGACAGAGTTGTACACATATACCGGACATCTCTAGGTTAGACTTCAGGCTTTGTTGGGCCTAATGTGATTCTTCCTAGTCGTCTACTCCTGGATGGGTCAGGGGTCCTTTGCTACTCACTGATCTGTTGTTCCATGTTCCAATAAAATTACCTTTAGAGGCGAAGTTGAATTGGTGTTGGACGTTTTTGAGTGATACACATTGTAATGAGTATTACTCAAAACCAGTCCACCCTTCAATCGTATTTAATCTGCTGTTAAATGTATACTCGGCTCAAAAAGGTGATTGCAAATATGAAACGCTAACTACAGTCACCGGAGGGGAAAGAGGCGCGCTCATCTCTCCTCCGTCAGCCTTACAAAACCCTTTATACCTACAGAGTAGCCTAGGCCTGCTAACAACCAGAGCCTATTGTCAGAATTATATCCATGAAAGTCCTTCATTATAGCTTTAAAATGCATATGGCGCCCGTCATTGTACAGTCACTTGTTCATAATCAGTCTTCTAAAACACCGACATGGATGAATTAATGTATTAGGTTATGGAGCGGGTAGGATGCCGTTATGCGTAATGCTGCATGGCATATCGAGAGCTTGGAACTATAAAGTTATATCTATATTTTTGTGTCCAAATGTAGTTGTTGACATAGCCTTGTTTCTGTTCAAATGTTCTCTGCATAAATAGTACTGTAAATACCCACAATTCGTGTTCTTAAGAATACAAAATAAACATTGATGACACCATTCAAACCATTGAGGATTCGAGGGAACTTTTAAAGCCAAATGTCTCAGAATCATCTATTTGCAGATAGGACCAAGCTCTCGGGAATGTCAGGTCAGAGCTAGCCTACACAGACCTACAGAATAATACATCGAACACTTCTTCGCTATAGTGATTATGATTGCCTATAGCTTGCATCTCGTCTTCTCTATAATGTAATTTAGCCTACATCGTCCAAGCAAAGCGCCAACACACTGTATCTTATATATGGGACGTTGTTACTAATGCCAGAACATGTCCGTATTATACCCATATACCTTTTTTTTTATGCAATTCAAACATTCCATCTAAACCGAGTCTTCTTTTAATCACAGTGATAGATACGTGCAATTTCAATTTGAATCGAGTTCCATATGAAATCACTAGGGCTTAAAGGCGGTGTATAATAAAATAATGGAATGAATGCAGGGGGGGGGGGGGGGGGGGTAACCAAAAGAGGCGTAGACTATATCTGACGTCGTAGGGTTTACATTAAAGTCCATGTTTATTAGTGAAATAATCCTGGAGATATATTTCTACACGTGATGTTGATTTTACATAATAATATTTAAGAAAGGGACAGGACACATACAATTTGGATAGATAATTCAGAAAACACGGTACAATCTCTTTTTCTTTTCTGTTTTTTACTTCAGTATAGAAGGTTACACAAAACAAAGTGGCAAGTCTTTCGACGATAAATAAAACATAATTTTGTTGTACAGGAATTAACGAAAAAAAAAAAGGTTTTTTTTCTCCAGAGTTAACGGTCGTTATAACTTAATACTATACACATCTTTGGGAAAGAAAACAATATTATTGGACGGACACAAACTCACACACAATAGTCCCACGAAGCCTGTGGCATAGTAGAGGTATACCTTGTTGCAATGCTTTAGTAGGCCTACTCGGGCTTTATCAAGGAGATAATAGCAAAACTATGGAAACGCATTATTTGCAATCCCCTCCAAACGTCGTCATATCAGCGGGCGAATCTCAAGTCAAGCTATTTTATAGAAACCGAAATGGCAGACAGTCATTTGTTTGTATATTCAAACATCACGCACAACAATGCGCAAATGTAGCCTAGATTTCAGATTTAATCTTCAATAATAAAGTTTGTATTGTTCCCTAGAGGTCCATGGGTCCAGGTTTTTTTTTGTTGAAGTGTACGTATGGTGTTTTCTGTATTCTTTTTTTGGCAAAACTGTAAACAGGCATTTCCAACGGGCAGCACCAGTCATGGATGATGTAGTGAAATCTATACATCTCGTTACGCATGAGTCGCATGAGTCGCAGACATGTTATGATGCAGGCAGATGCGCTCTCCACCGCTCCTTGTAACACGCTTCTTCTTCTCGTCTACACCATGGTCCTCTCTCTCCTCCTCTTCTTCTTCGGGGTTGTTTTGCGGCGAGTGGACAGACGGACGTAATGACGGACGCTTGGACAGATCTAGCTCGGGTAATAATCCCATGATTGTCTTCACAGTGTAAAACTACAACCAGTAGTTGTTGTTAAAGAGGCTTCGTGCAGTAGGAGGAGGGGAGGGGGGTCTCTTTTTATCTCTCAGTTCGAATGAAATCAACAAGAGAGTGACATTTTTGTTTCTTTCCACCCCCGAGTCAAGTTTTTTTTCGTTTTTTTTTTCAGTCAGTCCGGCACTTTGTCCAACTAACATCAACTCGTCATCAGTCAGAAATATGACAATAGTCTGACGTAGTCTACACTCGGTCCGCGAGGCCCTACGCCTCTATAGGGCTCGAGACCATGCTGTTGGGTGTGTCTGGAAGTTGGGATGACATCGATGCGACTTCGCTTCCTGTCGAGTTGGAACCAGGGCCTCCCTCCGAGAAATTAACCTGAACAAAGAAACAACACAACGTCAGGCTGACTGTCATTATTCACATGTCAAGACATTAGGTCAATATATATAGTATGTCAATAATATATTTTAGACATTAAAATTCAAATGTAAAATAACATGTAACGTGTCTGTCCTGGATATGACAGTGACATGTCAACCAATACATCACATTATTGACACATGTCAAGATATTAGCTCCCAAAAATTATTTCAATAATATACTTTAGACAATGCAATAAAATGTAATGTAAAATGTAAACCCTTGATATGACAGTTGCATTTCTACCCCATACGTCACTTATAAATAACCTAATTTTATCAGATAATAACAAACATAACATGAAACATGAAAAACATAACATGACAACCTAACCGTTACCTGTGATTTCGTTTACACTGTCTCCTAGACAGACGGTTTAGTGTTATAGTACAGACTACCTTCTCTCCTATATGAACTTACCAGTTGTGTTATAGTACAGACTACCTTCTCTCCTATGAACTCACCAGTTGTGTTATAGTACAGACTACCTTCTCTCCTATGAACTCACCAGTTGTGTTATAGTACAGACTACCTTCTCTCCTATGAACTCACCAGTTGTGTTATAGTACAGCCTACCTTCTCTCCTATGAACTCACCAGTTGTGTTATAGTACAGACTACCTTCTCTCCTATGAACTCACCAGTTGTGTTATAGTACAGTCTACCTTCTCTCCTATGAACTCACCAGTTGTGTTATAGTACAGCCTACCTTCTCTCCTATGAACTCACCAGTTGTGTTATAGTACAGACTACCTTCTCTCCTATGAACTCACCAGATGTTGAAACGCGGGCTGGTCGATCTCACTCTGTAGCGCAAAGTCACTGAGGACCTTCCAAGGCGGCTGGTAACTCTGCACCTCCACTGGGTTAGCCTGTAAACCACCGTCATGTCTCTCCGGGCTGGCCGCTACCATCGGAGTGCCCGTCATTCCCTGGATATTCTGCAGATAGTCCCAGAGAAACTGATCGTCATATAAAGTTTAAATTAGCACGTCAACATTGACCCAACAACAACAACAAAAAACATTAGGTATTTAGAATATGATAAAGATGTGAGAACGGGCATGCTGGATATTTGTGGTGTGTGTGTGTGCGTGTGTGTGCGCGTGCGCGCGCGCGTGTGTGTGTGTGTGTGTGTGTGTGTGTGTGTGTGTGTGTGTGTGTGTGTGTGTGTGTGTGTGTGTGTGTGTGTGTGTGTGTGTGTGTGTGTGGGACGTATGAACGTATACGCCTGTATCTGGATATATTTCACGCATCCACAGACAGACGTATAGGACCATGTCCCAGTTTCTATTTCACCCCAGTTCTTTCATAACATCTAACGACCAGACAAGAACAGGAGTATTCTAATGAAACAGTTACAACAGCTACCAGCATTTGGACCGATAAGAACACCACTGTTTTGAATCCTTTATTGAATAAAGATCAGACAGGGTCCTCACCGTTTTGTCGTTGGGCTGCTGCTGCTGTAACTGTTTCATCAGAATACTCCTCTTCTTGTCCTTGCAACGCTTGTTTTGGAACCAGACCCGGATGACTCGGGGACTGAGACCGGTCATCTCGACTAGCTGCTCCTTCATCAGAGCGTCGGGCCGGGGATTGGCGTTGTAGCAGGTCCGCAACGTGTGGAGCTGTTTTTCGTTAAGAACCGTCCGGACGCGAGTTGTCTTCTCCGGTTGTTTGTGAACGTGCGGTCGGAGCGCGGGCTGTCTGGCTGATATTGGGTCTGCTGTTGAGAAAGAGTGCAGACAAAGAAAAACATTATCTATCGGCACTCAAACACCATGGCTATATAAAGACATTGTGTTCGATGCAAAAGTTGAGAATACAAAAATATACACTTTGAAAACTACACTGGCACAAAAAACCACGGTAGCCTATAGGCCTTTCCCAAAACGAATCAGTAGTAGGGTTTAGTATGGAGAATCCATTAATCTTATTGTTATCCGGGCCGTATGGCAATATTTTATTACTATCAATTATCAACCAATCCCATTCTTAACTAATCAATATTCACTTCTGTTTCAATTTCAGATTGTTCAAACTTGTATTAGACCGACATTTTTTAACTGAAGCCGTTGAGAATTTAATCATGTCTAAAATAAAAAATCAACAACAAAGAAAGAGTAATGCCCTTGTTTTATACCAGCTATAGGCCTAGTTAACAAGAGAGTCCACTGGACGTCATAACGAACGTCCAGCATCATCACCTTCTTGTGGGGTAGATGGGCTATATGTGATATGGGCTATATGTGATATGGGCTATATGTGATATGGGCTATATGTGATATGGGCTATATGTGATATGGGCTATATGTGATATGGGCTATATGTGATATGGGCTATATGTGATATGGGCTATATGTGATATGGGCTATATGTGATATGGGCTATATGTGATATGGGCTATATGTGATATGGGCTATATGTGATATGGGCTATATGTGATATGGGCTATATGTGATATGGGCTATATGTGATATGGGCTATATGTGATATGGGCTATATGTGATATGGGCTATATGTGATATGGGCTATATGTGATATGGGCTATATGTGATATGGGCTATATGTGATATGGGCTATATGTGATATGGGCTATATGTGATATGGGCTATATGTGATATGGGCTATATGTGATATGGGCTATATGTGATATGGGCTATATGTGATATGGGCTATATGTGATATGGGCTATATGTGATATGGGCTATATGTTGAGATACTTTGATGTTAGCTTGTGTATGGTTATACTTTATAAAACGGTATAACTTTTAAAGTAAACTGGTTACATCTTTCAGTGAAGGTGCATTCATGTCTGTTTTAACGTATCGTTTAAATTAGTTGTATTGGGTGAACATTTGCGGTCTTAAAACTTGGACCAGGGTGCAGGCCATGAGCGGGAATGGACTGTCAAATAGTCTAGTTTCTTATTATATTGGTGCACACTTTATGATTGGATGAATCATTATGAAGGAAGCATTGCTGTGGCTATCTGCCGAGCTTGGGTTATGTAGTCTGTTTTAACATCAGCACTAAGTGCGAGTTCGTTTACACATAGGTCTATAGGTATTTAGCCTGAGGAAATAGTATATTCGACCATTCCGAATGCGTGGCCAACTGGCTTGCAAAACTCCCCCAAAAAGCAACATAATATAATGATATCCGTATTGTGGCACGTACACACATGTAGTTTACATTTATCCAGTCTATAGGCCCCTCAAAACTTCAGTACAAACAATTACGTATGAAACCGGCCCCCAAATGTAGACTGCGGATTGTTCTTTTATGGCGATGCTTCAAAACATCTAACTAGCTCAAACATTGGATTTAAATTCATAGTTCCTCCATTCAGCCATGAACATACTTTGCCCATGTATCCTTCCTTGCGGAGGGACATTGACAAAAAGCGCATTTATACAAATTATTTAATCACTGCACTGTTGACATGATCAAACCGATAATGATGTTCGCATAAACGACTAGTATCCCAACTAGATTAAATAATAGGCTACATTATCTGTTTATAATTATGACGTGTAAACAAATATATCACCCAATATATCTAAATATCATATTATATTGACTCAACGATGCCTGTAAGTGTTAGAAATATATATTGAAACTTAAACCTTAAATTAAAAAAACAAAAAACAACTTAGGCCTATACTGTAGAGATGTAGGCTACACGGCAAACTGCACATCATGACAACGTTATCCAATAAAATACGTTTTTGCGGTTATGTGTTTATATTTGTTCGTATGCAGGTAGCCTGTTGTATTAGGGGACATGACAAAGCTTAGCCTAGGCCTATCGATATATTTGAGTCTATGACGCTATACATTCTTCGTTGTCATAATGGGTTCAATATGAATAACCTTTCACAAAGATTCCAAGCATTGCCCCAACCATGAATGAACAGAAAATAAACGTTTCCAACGACTACAACATCAAGCGAATGGCCAACAACTACACCGGCTAAACAAGCCCCACAAAAAGCAACAAAGAAACAGCCTGCCATTGATATAAAGTGTTAACCTACCTGCCATTTGTAAAGGTCGGGCCGGGTGGAGGGGGCTGAGGGGGTCACCGGCGCCCATTGTGGCCCGCTCCACGACATCATGGTCGGCCCGGCAGAACAAGCCGTCCTCCCTCAGAGCGAACTCGTCCCCCGGGATGAGCTGTCGGCTACAGGCCACACACCGAAAACACTCGATGTGGTACACCTTGGAGCGCGCTCTCATCACGAAGTCATTCTTGCTGAAACCGATGTTGCATTTAGCGCACTTTATTCCGTATAACCTGGAGGGTAAAGAGGGATTGGGTGACCGGTCAGAGTCAGCTAACCGCGTCGCTAGGCCCACGGCCCACCGTTAGGCTGTGTACTGTGGCTGGGCAGCACACATAACAGGACAAGCACAGGGGCATTATTTTTGTTTTAAAGCAGGATTGTTAGGCCTTAATATTGAGTTGTGTTTACATCACATGAGATTACTTGAAACCTGTATAACATATTACATTCATAAAGACCAAGCACGGACCTGTTCTGTGCTATCAGAGAAGAATGGAACACATATTTATCATTAAATAGTGCAATTATATCTGGAAATATTCTTAGAAGACTTATAGTAACATTCTTATTATTATAATTATAATAATAATTATTATTATTATTACTACTACTACAGGCGATAACATTACAAATTGTCGAATGTATTAATTCAATTGTAGTCTATATGTAGGCCTAATATATTTGGCCAATTTGAGGGATAACAAAATATTTCAATTATAGGCCTATGTAAATAATATCCAGCTGGACTTCACTAAAAGGCCATCAATACAGTGAAATATCGCAGTACATGAAATCATTTGTTTCTATAAAATAGTTTGTATTGAATATGTAAACGTGTTGTAAATGACAGTACAAATCACCTTAACTGTGTGAGTTCTGATGTGGGTTTCGACAATATTATTAAAGCCTGTTATTATACTGACAAGATAATAACGACTTAATTGCAATTATGCTGATTTTGGTGGTGATAAAAAAAGAGAATACATATTAACACTGTGTGTGGTCTGAAAATACAATTTAAAACTGTATTTTTGATAGAATATCTCAATATTACTTTTAAATAGAATTGTCCAGACCATCAGATATGATAGTCACGCCAAAATAAATATTTGATGTCCGCTGTTTAATCATGTTAATTATATGATAACAATTAATACGTAAATGTGTCAACCAATCATTCAATAAGAAACAATGGTTATCAACACTATTACATTTCATAACAAACAGCTCTTACCTAACATAGTCCCGTTTACAGTAGGTTTTCCCGTCTCGGACAAAGCAGGTACAAGACTCGTCGAGATACTGATTACACTCTGCACACTTCAAACAGGCAGCGTGCCACTCGAGGTCTGGAGAGACCCGCAGAATATACTGGTCGTGGATCTGGTTTCCACAGCCGACACACAGCGAGATCAGCCGCTTTTCTGGAGAACAAAGTCAAAAAAAAATAAAAATAAAATATCACAATATATATTAGGACAATTATAAAGATTAGATTGAGTATAAAGAATGTCTCATAATGATAATCATACTTTAGTTCATGTTATAATTTATTATAAAATAATATACATTCGTTAGTAACATTAATAACGTTATTTATGAATGTGCTATAGTTTAATGTGCACTGTTATTCAATGATCCAGAGTAACTTTTCTGACATTGAACGACTGCATCCTCTGGACAGGTATTGTAACGACTATTCCGTATGAAAACGTGTCATTGAATGGGACCTGCTACTACAATAAACGTTGCACAAACAGTTGGCAAACGTCAAAAAACAAACACAAATTGACCTACAAAATGAGTCTAATGTCGCCGAAGTTTTGCATCACTCAAAATAGAATAGACACTCGAACCAGCTTCACTTACTTTTCTGCGGATCCCCCATATCGCCCATGTCCAAGAAGTAAGGAGGTGTTAGGTCCACTTTTAAAACGTGGTGCAACAGTTTTGAAGCTGGGTTTTTTTCCTCCGGACGGCGGTATAGAGTAGTAGCCTGTGTGCTGGCCGGTGCTGTCTGAGGGGTAGCCGGGTGTTGCAGGACTTGTTTGGCCGCGGAGGAGCTGTTTTAGTCGGGGGGGGAGGGTGGGGGATATGAGTGTCTGCGCTCCCGTCCCTGGTCCCTGTGCTGTGATGGGGCACGCTAGTCCCTATCTCCCACTCAAACTCCTTTGCACCAACTCTACTCTATCGCCATTGGGCTGACGTAGGACACTTTAACGTCATCTTTATGGGATGCTGATTGGTTATGAAGCCAGAAGCAGCTGTTAATGTTAGCCCCAGTCTAAGTACCCGCCCACCCGACTCATGTTATGGACCACTCTATACTCCACTGAAGCAAGGCTTTTTCCCCCCAACTTTGTCATTGATATTATGAAATCATTAATGTGTTTACTCATTAAATTATGAATTTGCATATTGGTGTCAACAAACCCAGTTCAACGCAGCCATAGGCTACGACTCTCGCTTCTTTTTCAATGGCGTGATATACATGCAACGTCTTGAGTCGCTATATATATACATATTTATATTTATATATATATATATATATATATATTTATATAGGCCTGTAAGGATTTACATTATTTCTCTTGGAGAGGTAAAATTAGTTAAAATGCAAGGAAAAATGTTAGTTATCTTGTTAACCATAATGTAAA
>NC_052324.1:39687340-39704840 GCF_016432855.1 Salvelinus namaycush | reverse complement strand
CCTGTTCAAAACTGCACTGTTAAATTGAGGAATGATTAGCCTACATATTTAGGGCTTGACTAAATTACAGTCTAACAAATAACTTCTCAACAATTTCATAAAAGTTGCTGATAATTCAACTGTAACAGCAGCACAGCTATGGTTCTTAAAGTGTATAATAATTTATGTAATAGTTCCAATAAAATCTGAATACAATAATATATATATTATAATAATAATAATATTAATACAAATATGTTTCTTCTTCTTCCTCTCAATAATAATAGTAATAATAATACAAACATTTATGAAAATTATATTTTTGATTATTCAGAATCATAATAAACCCCTGTTCATGTGATAAAAAAAATAAAAATCATGATATAAAACACTGTAACCTGATATTGTTAGCGATCAGATAACAGGTTACATCGTTCAGTAGTGGATAGATCGGTAGGCGTTTATGTTTCTGGGTGTGTGTCAGGTCATGGCAGTAGGCCCATTTAATTCATAACAGCTAGACTTTGAGAGTCTTACTTCCCAGGAAAGGTTTCTGAGTGATTTATTCTTTCATATCGTTTATTGCACCTTGTGTGCAGCACTATGCGACCACAATAACTCATATGACCCCCCCCCCCCCCCCCCCCCCCCCCACACCTCCGTGGCATCCTCCCTATAAAGAGTGGTGATATACTGTAAACTGTATTGAAACTGGGAATTTGAACCCTCATAGGTTGAATACGAAATGCAAGAAATGTCTTTTTTTTGTTTTTTTTGTATGTTTAGTCAGTAGCTCGTTTTTGGTGATTGAGGTGATCTCTTGTTTTTCTAATTATTACATGTATATATGATCAGGAAGTCAAAAGAATAAGGGGAAAAAAAGCACATTAAAGATTGCAAATATAGTGAGTTACAATATTGTGAGTTTCTACACAGTACAATATGGCCCCTATACATCAAGTTGCAGGGATGAGTTGCTGTGTCACTCAGAGTGGATGAAACACTTTGATTTACACCCTGTTATTTAAGGGTATGAGCATCGCTCTGTCTCATCTCTTAGTTCCACTTCAAACTGCAACTCCATTCAGTTACAACTTCTGCCTTGGCTTCTCTGTTCTGTTTTGGATTGAGTGAACGTTTTTGGAGGAGGAGGAGAATGAGAGATGGAGGAGGAGGAAGAGGAGGAGAATGAGAGGTGGAGGAGGAGAATGAGAGGTGGAGGAGGAGGAGGAGGAGAATGAGAGGTGAAGGAGGAGGAGGAGGAGAATGAGAGGTGAAGGAGGAGACTGAGAGGTGGAGGAGGAGGAGAAATAGAGATGATGGAGGAGAATGAGAGATGGAGGAGGAGAATGAGAGATGGAGGAGGAGGAGGAGGAGGAGGAGGAGGAGAATGAGAGATGGTGGAGGAGGAGGAGGAGGAGGAGGAGGAGGAGGAGGAGAATGAGAGATGGAGGAGGAGGAGGAGGAGGAGGAGGAGGAGAATGAGAGATGGTGGAGGAGGAGGAGGAGGAGGAGGAGGAGGAGGAGGAGGAGGAGGAGGAGGAGGAGGAGGAGGAGAATGAGAGATGAAGGAATAGAGTGAGAGGTGGAGGAGGAGGAGGAGGAGAGTAAACAACCCTAGTACTTGTGGGAAAACATATCATACATTATCTGTAATTTACATTATCGGTGGCATACATTATCTGTAATTTACATTATCGGTGACATACATTATCTGTATTTTACAGTATCTGTAATTTACATTATCGGTGACATACATTATCTGCCATTTACATTATCGGTGGCATACATTGTCTGTAATTTACATTATTGGTGACATACATTATCTGTATTTTACATTATCGGTGTCGTACATTATCTGTGGCCTACATTATCCTTATGTTACATAATCGGTATTTTACATTATTGGTGTCATACATTATCTGTATTTTACATGATATGTTATATACATTATCTGTATTTTACATTATCTGTATTTTTACATTATCTGTATTTTAATTTATCTGTATTCTACATTATCGGTGTCGTACATGATCTGTGACATATGTAACAATATAACTTTAGTCCGCCCCCTCGCCCCAACCCGGGCGCGAACCAGGGACCCCTGCACACATCAACAACAGTCACCCGCGAAGCATCATTACCCATCGCTCCACAAAAGCATCGCGGCCCTTGCAGAGCAAGGGGAACACTACTTCAGGGTCTCAAGGCGAGTGACGTCACCGATTGAAAGGCTATTAGCGCGCACCACCGCTAACTAGATAGCCATTTCACATCGGTTACACATGCATAATCTGTATTTTACATTATCGGTGTCAGATATTATCTGAATTTTACATGATCTGTATTTTACATGATCTGTATTTTACATGATCTGTATTTTACATTATCGGTGTCAGATATTATCTGAATTTTACATGATCTGTATTTTACATGATCTGTATTTTACATGATCTGTATTTTACATGATCTGTATTTTACATGATCTGTATTTTACATTATCGTCCATGATGACACATACTCTCTTTATCCAAAACAGGAAAATATACAACTTTCTTCATGGAGCCGTAATAGAGGATAGAACATGTAGAATAAGTCTGAAATGAATGGAGGTATACAGCATAGTGGTAGTGCCTTTGTATTATTTGACCTCTTGCCTCCCACTGGGCTAAAAATGATGAATCAAAGTTGTTTCCACATCATTTCAACTAAAAAACGTAATGTGATGACGCTGAAATGACGTGGAAAACTGATTGGTTTTTACTAAAAGTCACCAAAATAAGGGAATTTCGTATTTTTTTCACCCAACTTTTAACATTAATCCAGTGACATGGTGAAATCTTTTGTTGATCTCACGTTGAGTTTTCGTTAACTGACAACTCAACCAAACTTAAATCAAAACTAGATGTTGAAATGACGTGTTTGTCCAGCGGGTTTGGGACCTTACTGTTGAAATGACGTGTTTGTCCAGCAGGTTTGGGACCTTACTGTTGAAATGATGTGTTGTCCAGCGGGTTTGGGACCTTACTGTTGAAATGGTGTGTTTGTACAGCAGGTTTGGGACCTTACTGTTGAAATGATGTGTTTGTCCAGCAGGTTTGGGACCTTACTGTTGAAATTACCTGTTTGTCCAGCGGGGTTGGGACCTTACTGTTGAAATGATGTGTTGTCCAGCGGGTTGGGACCTTACTGTTGAAATGGTGTGTTTGTCCAGCAGGTTTGGGACCTTACTGTTGAAATGATGTGTTGTCCAGCGGATTGGGACCTTACTGTTGAAATGATGTGTTGTCCAGCGGGTTTGGACCTTACTGTTGAAATGATGTGTTTGTCCAGCGGGTTTGGACCTTACTGTTGAAATGATGTGTTTGTCCAGCTGGTTTGGGACCTTACTGTTGAAATGATGTGTTTGTCCAGCGGGTTTGGGACCTTACTGTTGAAATGGTGTGTTGTCCAGCGGGTTTGGGACCTTACTGTTGAAATGATGTGTTTGTACAGCAGGTTTGGGACCTTACTGTTGAAATGACATTTTTGTCCTGCGGGTTTGGAGACTTACTGTTGAAATTATGTGTTTGTCCAGCTGGTTTGGGACCTTACTGTTGAAATGACGTGATTGTCCAGCGGGTTTGGGACCTTACTGTTGAAATTATGTGTTTGTCCAGCTGGTTTGGGACCTTACTGTTGAAATGATGTGTTTGTCCAGCGGGTTGGGACCTTACTGTTGAAATGGTGTGTTTGTCCAGCAGGTTTGGGACCTTACTGTTGAAATGACATTTTTGTCCAGCGGGTTTGGAGACTTACTGTTGAAATGATGTGTTTGTCCAGCGGGTTTGGACCTTACTGTTGAAATGACGTGTTTGTCCAGCGGGTTGGTACCTTACTGTTGAAATGACGTGTTTGTCCAGCGGGTTGGGACCTTACTGTTGAAATGGTGTGTTTGTCCAGCGGGTTTGGGACCTTACTGTTGAAATGGTGTGTTTGTCCAGCTGGTTTGGGACCTTACTGTTGAAATGATGTGTTTGTCCAGCGGGTTGGTACCTTACTGTTGAAATGACGTGTTTGTCCAGCGGGTTTGGGACCTTACTGTTGAAATGGTGTGTTTGTCCAGCTGGTTTGGGACCTTACTGTTGAAATGGTGTGTTTGTCCAGCTGGTTTGGGACCTTACTGTTGAAATGGTGTGTTTGTCCAGCGGGTTTGGGACCTTACTGTTGAAATGGTGTGTTTGTCCAGCTGGTTTGGGACCTTACTGTTGAAATGGTGTGTTTGTCCAGCTGGTTTGGGACCTTACTGTTGAAATGGTGTGTTTGTCCAGCGGGTTTGGGACCTTACTGTTGAAATGGTGTGTTTGTCCAGCGGGTTTGGGACCTTACTGTTGAAATGATGTGTTTGTCCAGCGGGTTTGGGACCTTACTGTTGAAATGACGTGTTTGTCCAGCGGGTTTGGGACCTTACTGTTGAAATGATGTGTTTGTCCAGCGGGTTGGGACCTTACTGTTGAAATGACGTGTTTGTCCAGCGGGTTTGGGACCTTACTGTAGACATTTACCACAGCTACTAAGAGAGAAACCGTGCAGAAAGAAGGGCCAGATGGAAGACGTTTAAAAAAAAGGGTCTCTTATGACCTTATTTCTTGTTCCTAACAAATAATTTACGTCCCTGCGATATTTAATTCATCGTGTTTATACAGAGTTTTAAAGCTAAGAACAAGATGTCCCCATTGAAAACAAGCCTTTCATTACACAACCTGTGTGAACCTGTCGGGTCACTTCAGTAGTTCGTGTTTAGCCAAGGAACATTAAGGTCTCCTTGATAAAACACACTATAAGGGAAAAAGGGAAAAAGCCTAGTTTTTGTATACAATATCTAGTGAAAGCAAACAATTAGAATCAAAGCATGGATTCATGTTGATTTGGAGATTAATATTTTTCATGTACGTATATAAACCGACCTGTCAAATATAACGTGCATATGAAGAGTTTACTTCCTCAACACTATATGTTACATTTTCAGAAATGTTTGATAAATTAGCTTTTATTTTTTAAAGAAATTATGAAAGATATTGGTGTGTTTTTTTTCAATATCTAATAATGGTTTTGTTCACTGAAAGACATGTATTTGTTTTAGATCTATCACTTGATGTTTTAATTTCAGAGAGACAAATAATCATGCTTTTTTTGTTGCTAAATGCTATGTACACACATCACTCTCAGAGCAATGAGTTGTACTGCTAGGTACACTGTCTAATGGAACAAATAATTACGTTTTAAATTAAGAAATGTACAAATGATACATTTATTACATCAATATTATTTGTAATCTTCTTTTTAAATACAGTAATATCAGACCTGAATGTAAAACAATTACATTTGACATTTTAGTCATTTAAAATATTTTTATTCTAAAATTGATTAAATACTTTTTCTTCCTCATCAATCCACACACAATACCCCACAATTAAACATTTTTAAAAATCCTCTCAAGCTCTGTCAGGTTGAATGGGGAGCATTGCTGCACAGATATTTTCACGTCTCTCCAGAGATGTTCAATCGGGTTCAAGTCCGGACTCTGGCTGGGCCACTCAAGGACACACAAGCCACTCCAGTGTTGACTTGGCTGTGTGACTAGGGTCGTTGTCCTGCTAGAAAGTGAACCTTCGCCCCCAGTCTGAGGTTCTGAGCACTCATTAAGGATCTCTCTCAGCTTTGTCTCGATCCTGACTAGTCTCCCAGTCCCTGCCTCTGAAAAACATCCTCACAGCATGATGCTGCCACCACCATGCTTCACCGTAGGGATGGAGCCAGGTTTCCTCCAGATGTGACGCTTGACATTCAGGCTAAAGAGTTTAATCTTGGTTTCATCAGACCAGATCATTTTGTTTCTCATGGTCTGAGAGTCATTAGGAGCCTTTTGGCAAACTCCAACTGGGCTGTCATGTGCCTTTTACTGAGGAGTGGCTTCTGTCTGGCCACTCTACCATAAAGGCCTAATTGGTGGAATGCTGCAAGGATGGTTGTCCTTCTGGAAGTTTCTCCCATCTCCACAGAGGAACTCTGGAGCTCTGTCAGAGTCACCATCGGGTTCTTGGTCATCTCACTGACCAAGGCCCTTCTCCCCCAATTGCTCAGTTTGTCCGGGCTGCCAGCTCTAAGAGTCTCGGTTGTTCCAAACGTCTTCCATTTAATAATGATGGATGCCACTGTTTTCTTGGGGACCTTCAATGCTGCAGAAATGTGTTGGTACCCTTCCCCAGATCCGTGCCTTCGACACAATCCTGTCTCGGACCTCTAAGGACAGTTCCACTGACCTCATGACTTGGTTTCTGCTCTGACATGCACCGTCAACTGTGGGACCTTATATACACAGGTGTGTACCTTTCCAAATCATGTCCAGTCAATTGAATTTACCACAGGTGGACTCCAATCAAGTTGTAGAAACATCTCAAGATCAATGGAGACAGGACGCACCTGAGCTCAATTTTGAGTCTCACAGCAAAGGTTCTGAATACGTATCCAAATAAGGAGTTTATGTTTGTTTTTAATACATTTGCAAACATTTCTAAAACCCTGTTTTCGCTTTGTCATTATTGGGTATTTTGTGTAGATTGCTGAGGAATTTGTATATTTTTTTATATCCATTTTAGAATAAGACTGTAACGTAACAAAGGTCTGAATACTTTCCAAATGCAAACAAATGTTTATACACATCTAAAATATATGAATTAAAAACCTAAGAATAGTAATATTTTTCACACAACTGAAAGCACCAATAAGCTAACATTTCTGATGATATTTGTTGGGGGTGGATACAGCATTTTGGAAATAAACTAATTCAAATGTTAAAGATGTCTTTCTGCTCCAATACTTTGATAGTATTTAATAATTCAGGCCGACCACAACCCTCAGGGAATATTTTATAAGGCCAAGACAACTCACACACATCACTCTGTAAACATTCAGCGTTTCATATAAAGATATATACAACATCACTCTGTAAACATTCAGCGTTTCATATAAAGATATGTACAACATCACTCTGTAAACATTCAGCGTTTCATATAAAGATATATACAACATCACTCTGTAAACATTCAGCGTTTCATATAAAGATATATACAACATCACTCTGTAAACATTCAGCGTTTCATATAAAGATATATACAACATCACTCTGTAAACATTCAGCGTTTCATATAAAGATATATACAACATCACTCTGTAAACATTCAGCGTTTCATATAAAGATATGTACAACATCACTCTGTAAACATTCAGCGTTTCGTATAAAGATATATACAACATCACTCTGTAAACATTCAGCGTTTCATATAAAGATATATACAACATCACTCTGTAAACATTCAGCGTTTCATATAAAGATATATACAACATCACTCTGTAAATATTCAGCAGTTTATATAAAGATATGTACAACATCACTCTGTAAACATTCAGCGTTTCATATAAAGATATATACAACATCACTCTGTAAACATTCAGCGTTTCATATAAAGATATATACAACATCACTCTGTAAACATTCAGCATTTCATATAAAGATATGTACAACATCAGTCTGTAAACATTCAGCGTTTTCGTATAAAGATATATACAACAATCACTCTGTAAACATTCAGCGTTTCATATAAAGATATATACAAACATCACTCTGTAAACATTCAGCGTTTCATATAAAGATATGTACAACATCACTCTGTAAACATTCAGCGTTTCGTATAAAGATATATACAACATCACTCTGTAAACATTCAGCGTTTCATATAAAGATATATACAACATCACTCTGTAAACATTCAGCGTTTCATATAAAGATATATACAACATCACTCTGTAAACATTCAGCAGTTTATATAAAGATATGTACAACATCACTCTGTAAACATTCAGCGTTTCGTATAAAGATATATACAACATCACTCTGTAAACATTCAGCGTTTCATATAAAGATATATACAACATCACTCTGTAAACATTCAGCGTTTCATATAAAGATATATACAACATCACCTCTGTAAACATTCAGCGTTTCATATAAAGATATATACAACAATCACTCTGTAAACATTCAGCGTTTCATATAAAGATATATACAACATCACTCTGTAAACATTCAGCGTTTCATAAAAAGAATATGTACACATCACTCTGTAAACATTCAGCGTTTCATATAAAGATATATACAACATCACTCTGTAAACATTCAGCGTTTCATATAAAGATATATACAACATCACTCTGTAAACATTCAGCGTTCATATAAAGATAATAAATCACTCTCGGTAAACATCAGTCATCTAAAGACTATATACAACATCACATTCAGCGTTTCATATAAAGATATATACAACATCACTCTGTAAACATTCAGCGTTTCATATAAAGATATATACAACATCACTCTGTAAACATTCAGCGTTTCATATAAAGATAGATACACATCACTCTGTAAACATTCAGCGTTTCATATAAAGATATGTACAACATCACTCTGTAAACATTCAGCGTTTCATATAAAGATATATACAACATCACTCTGTAAACATTCAGCGTTTCATATAAAGATATATACAACATCACTCTGTAAACATTCAGCGTTTCATATAAAGATATATACAACATCACTCTGTAAACATTCAGCGTTTCATATAAAGATATATACAACATCACTCTGTAAACATTCAGCGTTTCATATAAAGATATATACAACATCACTCTGTAAACATTCAGCGTTTCATATAAAGATATATACAACATCACTCTGTAAACATTCAGCGTTTCATATAAAGATATATACAACATCACTCTGTAAACATTCAGCGTTTCATATAAAGATATATACAACATCACTCTGTAAACATTCAGCGTTTCATATAAAGATATATACAACATCACTCTGTAAACATATCAGCGTTTCATATAAAGATATGTACAACATCACTCTGTAAACATTCAGCGTTTCATATAAAGATATATACAACATCACTCTGTAAACATTCAGCGTCATCGTTTTATATATAAGGATATATACAACATCACTCTGTAAACATTCAGCGTTTCTATAAAGATATATACAACATCCATCTGTAAACATTCAGCGTTTCCATATAAAGATTATACAACATCACTCTGTAACATTCAGCGTTTTCATATAACAGATATATACAACATCACTCTGTAAATATTCAGCAGTTTATATAAAGATATATACAACACACTCTGTAAACATTCAGCCGTTTCATTAAAGATATATACAATCACTCTGTAACATTCCAGCTTGTTTCATATAAGATATATACAACATCACTCTCTGTAAAACATTCAGCGTTTCATAAAAGATATGTACACATCACTCTGTAAATATTCAGCGTTTCGTATAAAGATATATACACAATCACTCTGTAAACATTCAGCGTTTCATATAAGATATATACAAAATCACTCTGTATAATTCAGCAGTTTCATATAAAGATATTACAACATCACTCTCTGTAAACATTCAGCTTTTCATATAAAGAATATACAACATCACTCTGTAAACCTTCAGCGTTTCGTATAAAGATATACATACAACTCACTCTGTAAACATTCAGCGTTTCATATAAAGATATAACAACATCACTCTGTAAACATTCAGCGTTTCATATAAAGATATGTACAACATCACGTCTGTAAACATTCAGCGTTTCGTATAAATGTATATACAACATCACTCTGTAAACATTCAGCGTTTCATATAAAGATATATACAACATCACTCTGTAAACATTCAGCGTTTCATATAACGATATATACAACATCACTCTGTAAACATTCAGCGTTTCATATAAGATATTACAACATCACTCTGTAAAATTCAGCAGTTTATAATAAAGAATATGTACAACATCACTCTGTAAACATTCAGCGTTTCATATAAAGATATATACCAACATCACTCTTAAACATTCAGCTTTCATATAAAGATATGTACAACATCACTCTGTAAACATTCAGCGTTTCATATAAAGATATATACAACATCACTTCTGTAAAATTCCAGCGTTTATAAAAGATATATACAACATCACTCTGTAAACATTCAGCGTTTCATATAAAGATATATACAACATCACTCTGTAAACATTCAGCGTTTCATATAAAGATATATCAACATCACTCTGTAAACATTCAGCTTTTCATATAAAGATAATACACATCACTCTGTAAACATTCAGCGTTTCATATAAAGATATGTACAACATCACTCTGTAAACATTCAGCGTTTCATATAAAGATATATACAACATCACTCTGTAAACATTCAGCGTTTTCTATAAAGATATATACAACATCACTCTGTAAATTATTCAGCGTTTCATATAAAGATATATACAACATCACTCTGTAAAACATTCAGCGTTTCATATAAAGATATATACAACATCACTCTGTAAAATTCAGCAGTTTCATATAAAGATATGTACAACATCACTCTGTAAACATTCAGCGTTTCATATAAGATATTACAACATCACTCTGTAACATTCAGCGTTTTCATAAAAGATATACAACATCACTCTGTAAACATTCAGCGTTTCATATAAAGATATATACAACATCACTCTGTAACATTCAGCGTTTCATATAAAGATATATACACATCACTCTGTAAACATTCAGCGTTTCATATAAAGATATATACAACATCACTCTGTAAACATTCAGCGTTTCATATAAAGATTATATACAACATCACTCTGTAAACATTTCAGCGTTTCATATAAAGATATATACAACATCACTCTGTAAACATTCAGCGCGTTCATATAAAGATATATCAACATCACTCTGTAAACATTCAGCGTTTCATATAAAGATTATATACAACATCACTCTGTAAACATTCAGCGTTTCATTAAAGATATATACAACATCACTCTGTAAACATTCAGACTTTCATATAAAGATATTACACATCACTCTGTAAACATTCAGCGTTTCATATAAAAATATATACAACATCACCTGTAAACATTCAGCGTTTCATATAAAGATATATACAACATCACTCTGTAACATTCAGCGTTTCATATAAAGATATATACACATCACTCTGTAAACATTCATGCGTTCATATAAAGATATATCAACATCACTCTGTAAACATTTCAGCGTTTCATATAAAGTATTACAACATCCACTCTGTAAACATTCAGCGTTTCATAAAAAAGATATATACAACATCACTCTGTAAACATTCAGCGTTTCATATAAAGATATATACAAACATCACTCTGTAAAACATTCAGCGTTTTCATATAAAGATATATCAACATCACTCTGTAAACATTCAGCGTTTCATATAAAGATATATACAACATCATCCTGTAAACATTCAGGTTCATATAAAGTATGTACACATCACTCTGTAAACATTCAGCGTTTCATAAAAAGATATATACAACATCACTCTGTAAACATTCAGCGTTTCATATAAAGATATATACAACATCACTCTGTAAACATTCAGCGTTTCATATAAGAATATGTACAACTCACTCTGTAAACATTCAGCGTTTCATATAAAGATATATACAACATCACTCTGTAAAACATTCAGCATTTATATAAAGATATATCACAACATCACTCTGTAAACATTCAGCGTTTCATATAAAGATATATACAACATCACTCTGTAAACATTCAGCGTTTCATATAAAGATATTCAACATCACTCTGTAAACATTCAGCGTTTCATATAAGATATATACAACATCACTCTGTAACATTCACAGCGTTTCATATAAGATATATACAACATCACTCTGTAAAACTTCAGCGTTTCATATAAAGATATTATACAACATCACTCTGTAAATATTCAGCAGTTTATATAAAGATATGTACAACATCACTCTGTAAACATTCAGCGTTTCATATAAAGATATATACAACATCACTCTGTAAACATTCAGCGTTTTCATATAAAGATATGTAAAACATCACTCTGTAAACATTCGCGTTTCATATATAAAGATATACAACATCACTCTGTAAACATTCAGCGTTTAATATATAAATATATACAACATCACTCTGTAAACATTCAGTCGTTTCATATAAAGATATATACAACATCACTCTGTAAACATTCAGCGTTTCATATAAAATATATACAACATCACTCTGTAAACATTCAGCTTTCATATAAAGATATATACAACATCACTCTGTAAATATTCACCAGTTTATATAAAGATTATGTAACAACATTTCACTCTGTTAAACATTCAGCGTTTCATATAAAGTATTATACAACATCACTCTGTAAACATCAGCGTTTCATAAAAGATATATACAACATCACTCTGTAAATATTCAGCGTTTCATATAAAGATATATACAACATCACTCTGTAAACATTCAGCGTTTCATATAAAGATATATACAACATCACTCTGTAAAATTCAGCGTTTATATAAAGATATGTCAACATCACTCTGTATAAACATTCAGCGTATTATATAAAGATTATACAACATCACTCTGTAACATTCAGCGTTTCATAAAAGATACATACAACATCACTCTGTAAACATTCAGCGTTTCATATAAAGATATATACAACATCACTCTGTAAACATTCAGCGTTTCATATAAAGATATATACAACATCACTCTGTAAACATTCACGTTTCATATAAGAAACTATATACAACATCACTCTGTAAACATTCAGCGTTTCATATAAAGATATCTACAACATCCTCTGTAAACAATCAGCCAGTTTCATATAAAGATATCATACAACATCACTCTGTAACATTCAGCGTTTCATATAAAGATATAATACACATCACTCTGTAAACATTCACGCGTTTTCATATAAAGATATATACAACATCACTCTGTAAACATTCAGCGTTCATATAAAGATATACAACCATCACTCTAGTAAACATTCAGCGTTTCATATAAAGATATTACAACATCACTCTGTAACATTCAGCGTTTCATATAAAGATATATACAACATCACTCTGTAAACATTCAGCGTTTCATATAAAGATATATACAACATCACTCTGTAAACATTCACGTTTCATATAAAGATTATACAACATCACTCTGTAAACATTCAGCGTTTCATATAAAGATATATCAACATCACTCTGTAAACATTCAGCGTTTCATATAAAGATATTGATACACACATCACTCTGTAACACATTCAGCGTTTCATACAAAGATATATACAACATCACTCTGTAAACATTCAGCTTTCATATAAAGATATACAACATCACTCTTTTGTAAACATTCAGCGTTTCATATAAAAGATATATACAACATCACTCTGTAAACATTCAGCGTTTATATAAAGATATATACAACATCACCTGTAAACATTCAGCGTTTCATATAAATATTACAACATCACTCGTGTAAACTTCAGCGTTTCATATAAAAGATATATACAACATCACTCTGTAAACATTCAGCGTTTCATATAAAGATATATACAACATCACCTCTGTAAACATTCAGCCGTTTCATATAAAATATTACAAATCACTCTGTAAACTTCAGGTTTCTATAAAGAATATACTACAACATCACTCTGTAAACTTCAGCTTTCATATAAAGATATAACAACATCACTCTGTAAAATTCAGCGTTTCATATAAGCATATACACATCACTCTGTAAACATTTTCAGCGTTTCAATAAAGATATAGATGACAACATCACTCTGTAAACATTCAGCTTTTCATATAATGATATTACACAAACTCCGTAAACATTCAGCGTTTGCATATAAAGATATATACAACATCACTCTGTAAACATTCAGCGTTTCATATAAAGAATATATACAAACATCACTCTGTAAATTTCACGTTTCATATAAATATATACAACATCACTCTGTAACCATTCAGCTTTTCATATAAAGATATATACAAACATCACTCTGTAAACATTCGGCGTTTTCATATAAGATATATACAACTCACTCTGTAAACATTCAGCGTTTCATATAAAGATATATACAACATACACTCTGTAACAATTCAGCGTTTCATATAAGATATATACAACATCACTCTGTAAACATCAGCGTTTACTATATAAAGTATATACCAACATCACTCTGTAAACTTCAGCGTTTCATATAAAGATATATACAACATCACTCTGTAAACATTCAGCGTTTCATATAAAGATATATACAACATCATCTGTAAACATTCAGCGTTTCATATAAAGATATATACAACATCACGTCTGTAAACATTCAGCGTTTATATAATAAGATATAATACAACATCACTCTGTAAACATTCAGCGTTTCATATAAAGATATATACAACATCACCTCTGTAAACATTCAGCGTTTCAATAAAGATATATACAACATCACTCTGTAAATATTCAGCGTTTATATAAAGATATGTACAACATCACTCTGTAACATTCAGCTTTTCATATAAAGATATATACAACAGTCACTCTGTAAACATTCAGCGTTTCATATAAGATATATACAACATCACTCTGTGAAACATTCAGCCGTTTCATACAAAGATATATACACATCACTCTGTAAACATTCAGCGTTTCATATAAAGATATATAAAAATCACTCGAAAATAGAGTTTAAAAAAAGAAAAATGTAAACATTCAGGCGTTCATTATAAAATATATACAACATCACTCTGTAAACATTCAGCAGATTTCATATAAGATATATACAACATCACTCTGTAAACATTCAGCGTTTATATAAAGATATATACAACATCACTCTGTAACATTCTGCTTTCTAAAAGATATACAAATCACTGTAAACTTCAGCGTTTCATATAAAGATATATCAACTCACTCTTTAACATTCAGCGTTTCATATAAAGATATATACAACATCACTCTGTAAACATTCAGCGTTTCATATAAAGATATATACAACATCACTCTGTAAACATTCAGCGTTTCATATAAAGATATGTACAACATCACTCTGTAAACATTCAGCGTTTCATACAAAGATATATATGTATCAGATGCCACAGCTCAGACAACCTACATGGTTCTGTTTACCTCCTAGAGGGGGTCCTTAGCAGAGAGAGGAGAACAGTCTGTTTACCTCCCAGAGGGGTCCTTAGCAGAGAGAGAGGAGAACAGTCTGTTTACCTCCTAGAGGGGGTCCTTAGCAGAGAGAGAGAAAATTCTGTTTACCTCCCAGAGGGGTCCTTAGCAGAGAGAGGAGAACAGTCTGTTTACCTCCCAGAGGGGGTCCTTAGCAGAGAGAGGAGAACAGTCTGTTTACCTCCTACAGGGGTCCTTAGCACAGAGAGGAGAACAGTCTGTTTACCTCCCAGAGGGGGTCCTTAGCAGAGAGAGAGGAGAACAGTCTGTTTACCTCCCAGATTGGGTCCTTAGCAGAGAGAGGAGAACAGTCTGTTTACCTCCCAGAGGGGGTCCTTAGCAGAGAGAGAGGAGAACAGCCTGTTTACCTCCTAGAGGGGGTCCTTAGCAGAGAGAGAGGAGAACAGCCTGTTTACCTCCTAGAAGGGGTCCTTTACGAGAGAGGAGAACGTCTGTTTACCTCCTAGAGGGGGTCCTTAGCAGAGAGAGGGAGAACAGTCTGTTACCTCCTAGAGGGGGTCCTTAGCAGAAGAGAGGAGAACAGTCTGTTTACCTCCCAGAGGGGGGGTCCTTAGCAGAGAGAGAGGAGAAACAGTCTGTTTACCTCCTAGAGGGGGTCCTTAGCAAGAGAGAGGAAGACAGTCGGTTCCCTCCCAGAGGGGTCTTAGCAGAGAGAGAGAGGAAACAGTCTGTTTACCTCCTAGAGGGGGTCCTTAGCAGAGAGGAGAACAGTCTGTTTACCTCCCAGAGGGGGTCCTTAGCAGAGAGAGGAGAACAGTCTGTTTACCTCCTAGAGGGGGTCCTTAGCAGAGAGAGGAGAACAGTCTGTTTACCTCCCAGAGGGGGTCCTTAGCAGAGAGAGGAGAACAGTCTGTTTACCTCCTAGAGGGGGTCCTTAGCAGAGAGAGAGGAGAACAGTCTGTTTACCTCCCAGAGGGGTCCTTAGCAGAGAGAGGAGAACAGTCTGTTTACCTCTAGAGGGGGTCCTTAGCGAGAGAGAGGAGAACGTCTGTTACCTCCTAGAGGGGGTCCTAGCAGAGAGAGAGGAGAACAGCTGTTTTACCTCCTAGAGGGGTCCTTAGCAGAGAGAAGGAGAACAGTCTGTTTACCTCCTAGAGGGGTCCTTAGCATAGAAGAAGGAGAAACAGTCTGTTTACCTCCTAGAGGGGGTCCTTAGCAGAGAGAGAGGAGAAATGTCTGTTTACCTCCTAGAGGGGTCCTTAGCAGAGAGAGAGGAGAACAGTCTGTTTACCTCCTAGAGGGGTCCTTAGCAAGAGAGGAGACAGTCTGTTTACCTCTAGAGGGGGTCCTTAGCAGAGAGAGAGAAACATGCTGTTTACCTCCTAGAGGGGGTCTTAGCAGAGAGAGGAGAACAGTCTGTTTTACCTCCTAGAGGGGGTCCTTAGCAGAGAGAGGAGAACAGTCTGTTTACCTCCTAGAGGGGTCCTTAGCAGAGAGAGAGGAGAACAGGTTGTACCTCCTAGAGGGGGTCCTTAGCAGAGAGAGGAGAACAGTCTGTTTACCTCCTAGAGGGGTCCTTAGCAGAGAGAGGAGAACAGTCTGTTTACCTCCTAGAGGGGGTCCTTAGCAGAGAGAGAGGAGAACAGTCTGTTTACCTCCCAGAGGGGGTCCTTAGCAGAGAGAGGAGAACAGTCTGTTTACCTCCTAGAGGGGGTCCTTAGCAGAGAGAGAGGAGAACAGTCTGTTTACCTCCTAGAGGGGGTCCTTAGCAGAGAGAGGAGAACAGTCTGTTTACCTCCCAGAGGGGTCCTTAGCAGAGAGAGGAGAACAGTCTGTTACCTCCAGAGGGGTCCTTAGCAAGAGAAGAGGAAACAGTCTGTTTACCTCCTAGAGGGGGTCCTTAGCAGAGAGGGAGAGCAGTCTGTTTACCTCCAGAGGGGGTCCTTAGCAGAGAGAGAGGAGAACAGTCTGTTTACCTCCCAGAGGGTCCCTTAGCAGAGAGAGAGGAGAACAGAGTCTGTTTACCTCTTAGAGGGGGTCCCTTAGCAAGAGAGGAGAAACAGTCTGTTTACCTCCTAGAGGGGGTCCTTAGCAGAGAGAGGAGAACAGTATGTTTACCTCCCAGAGGGGTCCTTAGCAGAGAGAGGAGAACAGTCTGTTTACCTCCCAGAGGGGTCCTTAGCAGAGAGAGGAGAACAGTCTGTTTACCTCCTAGAGGGGGTCCTTAGCAGAGAGAGGAGAACAGTCTGTTTACCTCCTAGAGGGGGTCCTTAGCAGAGAGAGGAGAACAGTCTGTTTACCTCCCAGAGGGTGGTCCTTCAAAAAGAAGGGGGGAGGGGAAACTTCAAAAAAAAAAAAAAAAAAAAAAAAAAATAAAAAAAAAGAAAAAAAAAAAAAAAAAGAGGGGTGCGAG
>NC_052324.1:39678870-39687240 GCF_016432855.1 Salvelinus namaycush | reverse complement strand
GTAGGTAGTTAGACCAGTAACAGTAGGTAGTTAGACCAGTAACAGTAGGTAGCTAGACCAGTAACAGTAGGTAGCTAGACCAGTAACAGTAGGTAGCTAGACCAGTAACAGTAGGTAGTTAGACCAGTAACAGTAGGTAGCTAGACCAGTAACAGTAGGTAGCTAGACCAGTAACAGTAGGTAGTTAGACCAGTAACAGTAGGTAGCTAGACCAGTAACAGTAGGTAGCTAGCATACAGTAGGTAGTTTAGACCATAACAGTAGGTAGTAGACAGTAACATAGGTAGTATACGCATATCAGTAGGTAGCTAGACCATAACTAGGTAGTAGACATAGTAGTAGCTAGACCAGTAACAGTAGGTAGCTAGACCAGTAACAGTAGGTAGCTAGACCAGTAACAGTAGGTAGCTAGACCAGTAACAGTAGGTAGCTAGACCAGTAACAGTAGACCAGTAACAGTAGGTAGTTAGACCAGTAACAGTAGACCAGTAACAGTAGGTAGTTAGACCAGTAACAGTAGGTAGCTAGACCAGTAACAGTAGACCAGTAACAGTAGGTAGTTAGACCAGTAACAGTAGGTAGTTAGACCAGTAACAGTAGGTAGTTAGACCAGTAACAGTAGGTAGTTAGACCAGTAACAGTAGGTAGTTAGACCAGTAACAGTAGACCAGTAACAGTAGGTAGTTAGACCAGTAACAGTAGGTAGCTAGACCAGTAACAGTAGGGTAGTTAGCCGAAACAGTAGGTAGCTAGACAGTAACAGTAGGTCGTTAGACCAGTAACAGTAGTAGCTACACCAGAACAGTAGGTAGCTAACCAGTACAGTAAGACCAGTACAGTAGGTAGTTAGACGTACATAGCCAGTAACAGTAGTAGTTAGACCCGTAACAGTAGGTAGCTAGACCAGTAACAGTAGGTAGTTAGACCAGTAACAGTAGGTAGTTAGACCAGTAACAGTAGGTAGCTAGACCAGTAACAGTAGGTAGTTAGACCAGTAACAGTAGGTAGTTAGACCAGTAACAGTAGGTAGCTAGACCAGTAACAGTAGGTAGTTAACAAAAGTACAGTAGTAGTAGACCTAACAGTAGGTAGTTAGACCAGTAACAGTAGGTAGCTAGACCAGTAACAGTAGGTAGCTAGACCAGTAACAGTAGGTAGTTAGACCAGTAACAGTAGGTAGCTAGACCAGTAACAGTAGGTAGCTAGACCAGTAACAGTAGGTAGCTACATACGTAGTATTAACCAGTACAGTAGGTAGTTAGCCATAACATCTAGTTAGACCATCGTAGAGTTCAGTAACAGTTGTATTTATTTAACGGGTTTTTTCAACTCCCTTGTCCCTTACAGGTGACACGTTCTCCTTCAGTGACGTGACCCGTAACGTTTTGCAGTATGAACACTCTGGCCTCTCCACCGACGAGGACGCCATCACCTTCACCGTTACCGACGGCTTCTCCATGACGACGGCGGTGGTACAGGTGGTTGTGTTGGGCGTCGGGGGCGACGGGCCCAGGAGAGACCCAGAGGCCCTGCTCTCCATGGAGGTTCCTGAGAACAGTACTAGTGTCATCAGACGCACACACCTGGGTTATACGGTTAGTACACACACCTGGGTTATGCGGTTAGTACACACACCTGGGTTATACGGTTAGTACACACACCTGGGTTATACGGTTATACACACCCGTGTTATACGGTTAGTCACACACTGGGTTATACGGTTAGTACAGAACCTGGGTTATACGGTTAGTACACACACCTGGGTTATACGGTTAGTACACACACCTGGGTTATACGGTTAGTACACACACCTGGGTATACGGTTAGTACACACACCTGGGTTATACGGTTAGTACACACACCTGGGTTATACGGTTAGTACACACACCTGGGTTATACGGTTAGTACACACACCTGGGTTATACGGTTAGTACACACACCTGGGTTATACGGTTAGTACACACACCTGGGTTATACGGTTAGTACACACACCTGGGTTATACGGTTAGTACACACACCTGGGTTATACGGTTAGTACACACACCTGGGTTATACGGTTAGTACACACCTGGGTTATACGGTTAGTACACACACCTGGGTTATACGGTTAGTACACACACCTGGGTTATACGGTTAGTACACACCTGGGTTATACGGTTAGTAAACACCTGGGTTATGGTTAGTACACACACTGGTTATACGGTTAGTACAACCTGGGTTATATGGTTAGTCACCACCTGGGTTATACGGTTAGTACACACCTGGGTTAATGGTTAGTACACACACCTGGGTTATACGGTTAGTACAACACTGGTTATACGGTATACACACCTGGTTATGGTTATTACACACTGGTTATACGTTAGTACACACCTGGGTTATACGTTAGTACACACACCTGGGTTATACGTTAGTACACACCTGGGTTATACGGTTTAGTACACACACCTGGGTTATAACGGTTAGTACACACACCTGGGTTATACAGTTAGTACACACACCTGGGTTATACGGTTAGTACACACACCTGGGTTATACAGTTAGTACACACCTGGGTTATACTGTTAGTAAACACACCTGGGTTATACGGTTAGTACACACACCTGGGTTATACGGTTGTACACGCACCTGGGTTATACGGTTAGTACACACACCTGGGTTATACGGTTAGTACACACACCTGGGTTTATACGGTTAGTAACACACCTGGTTATACGGTTAGTACACACACCTGGTTATACGGTTAGTACACACACCGGGTTTTCGGTTAGTACACACACCTGGGTTATACGGTTAGTAACACACACTGGGTTATACGGTTAGTACACACCTGGGTTATACGGTTAGTGTACACACCTGGGTTATACGGTTAGTACACACACCTGGGTTATACGGTTAGTACACACACCTGGTTATACGGTTAGTAGACACACCTGGGCTATACGGTTGTACACACACTGGGCTATACGGTTAGTACCCACACCTGGGCTATACTGTTAGTACACACACCTGGGCTACAAGGTTAGTACACACACCTGGCTACTAGGTTAGTAACACACCTGGTTATCGTTAGTACACACACCTGGGTTTATACGGTTAGTACACACCTGGGTATACAGTTAGTACACACACCTGGGTTATATGGTTAGTACACACTCCTGGGTTATACGTTAGTACACACACCTGGGCTATACGGTTAGTACACACACACCTGGGTTATACGGTTAGTACACACACATGGGTTATACGGTTAGTACACACACCTGGGCTATATGGTTAGTACACACACCTGGGTTATATGGTTAGTACACACACCTGGGTTATATGGTTAGTACACACACCTGGGCTATATGGTTAGTACACACACCTGGGTTATATGGTTAGTACACACACCTGGGTTATACGGTTAGTACACACTCCTGGGTTATACGATTAGTACACACACCTGGGCTACAAGGTTAGTACACACCTGGTTAGGTAGTACACACTGGGTAATACGGTTAGTACACACACCGGGGTTATATGGTTGTACACTGGTACTACCACTGGGTTATACGTAGTATCACACCTGGGTTATACGGTTAGTACACACCTGGGTTATACGGTTAGTACACACCTGGGGTATACGGTTAGTACACACACCTGGGTTATATGGTTAGTACACACACCTGGGCTATACGGTTAGTACACACCTGGGTTATACGGTTAGTACACACACCTGGGTTATACGGTTAGTAGACACACCTGGGCTATACGGTTAGTACACACACCTGGGCTATACGGTTAGTACACACACCTGGGCTATACTGTTAGTACACACACCTGGGCTACAAGGTTAGTACACACACCTGGGCTACTAGGTTAGTACACACACCTGGGTTATACAGTTAGTACACACACCTGGGTTATACGTTTAGTACACACCTGGGTTATACAGTTAGTACACACACCTGGGTTATATGGTTAGTACACACTCCTGGGTTATACGTTAGTACACACACCTGGGTTATACGGTTAGTACACACACCTGGGCTATATGGTTAGTACACACACCTGGGTTATATGGTTAGTACACACACCTGGGTTATATGGTTAGTACACACACCTGGGCTATATGGTTAGTACACACACCTGGGTTATATGGTTAGTACACACACCTGGGTTATACGGTTAGTACACACACCTGGGCTACAAGGTTAGTACACACCTGGGTTATACGGTTAGTACACACCTTGAGTATACGGTTAGTACACACCTGGGGTATACGGTTAGTACACACACCTGGGTTATATGGTTAGTACACACACCTGGGCTATACGGTTAGTACACACCTGGGTTATACGGTTAGTACACTCACCTGGGCTACAAGGTTAGTACACACCTGGGTTATACGGTTAGTACACACCTGGGTTATACGGTTAGTACACACACCTGGTTTATACGGTTAGTACACACACCTGGTCTACAAGGTTAGTACACACACCTGGTCTACAAGGTTAGTACACACACCTGGGTTATACGGTTAGTACACACACCTGGGTTGTACAGTTAGTACACACACCTGGGTTATACAGTTAGTACACACACCTGGGTTATACGGTTAGTACACACACCTGGGTTATACGGGTAGTACACACACCTGGGTTATATGATTAGTAGACACACCTGGGTTATACGGTTAGTACACACACCTGGGTTATATGGTTAGTACACACACCTGGGTTATACGGTTAGTAGACACACCTGGGCTATACGGTTAGTACACACACCTGGGTTATACGGTTAGTACACACACCTGGGTTATACGGTTAGTACACACACCTGGGTTATACGGTTAGTACACACACCTGGGTTATACGGTTAGTACACACACCTGGGTTATACGGTTAGTACACACACCTGGGCTATACGATTAGTACACACCTGGGTTATACGGTTAGTACACACACCTGGGCTATACGGTTAGTACACACACCTGGGTTATACGGTTAGTACACACACCTGGGTTATATGGTTAGTACACACACCTGGTTAACGTTAGTAGACACACCTGGGCTATACGATAGTACACACCTGGTTATACGGTTAGTACACACACCTGGGCTATACGGTTAGTACACACACCTGGGTTATACGGTTAGTACACACACCTGGGCTATACGGTTAGTACACACACCTGGGTTATACGGTTAGTACACACCTGGGTTATACGGTTAGTACACACCTGGGTTATACGGTTAGTACACACACCTGGGTTATACGATTAGTACACACACCTGGGTTATACGGTTAGTACACACCTGGGTTATACGGTTAGTAAACACACATGGGTTATACGGTTATTACACACACCTGGGTTATACGGTTAGTACACACACCTGGTCTACAAGGTTAGTACACACACCTGGGCTATACGGTTAGTACACACCTGGGTTATACGGTTAGTACACACACCTGGGTTATATGGTTAGTACACACCTGGGTTATACGGTTAGTACACACACCTGGGTTATATGGTTAGTACACACACCTGGGCTATATGGTTAGTACACACACCTGGGCTATATGGTTAGTACACACACCTGGGCTATATGGTTAGTACACACACCTGGGCTATATGGTTAGTACACACACCTGGGCTATATGGTTAGTACACTCACCTGGGTATATGGTTAGTACACACACTGGCTATATGGTTAGTACACCACCTGGGCTATATGGTTAGTACACACACCTGGGCTATATGGTTAGTACACACACCTGGGCTATATGGTTAGTACACACACCTGGGCTATATGGTTAGTACACACACCTGGGCTATATGGTTAGTACACACACCTGGGCTATATGGTTAGTACACTCACCTGGGTTATATGGTTAGTACACACACCTGGGCTATATGGTTAGTACACACACCTGGGCTATATGGTTAGTACACACACCTGGGCTATATGGTTAGTACACACACCTGGGCTATATGGTTTGTACACACACCTGGGCTATATGGTTAGTACACACACCTGGGCTATATGGTTAGTACACACACCTGGGCTATATGGTTAGTACACACACCTGGGCTATACGGGTAGTACACACACCTGGTCTACAAGGTTAGTACACACACCTGGGTTATACGGTTTGTACACACACCTGGGCTAAACGGTTAGTACACACACCTGGGTTATACGGGTTGTACACACACCTGGTCTACAAGGTTAGTACACACACCTGGGTTATACGGTTTGTACACACACCTGGGTTATACGGGTAGTACACACACCTGGGTTATACGGGTAGAACACACACCTGGTCTACAAGGTTAGTACACACACCTGGTCTACAAGGTTAGTACACACACCTGGTCTACAAGGTTAGTACACACACAGTGTGGGACCCCCTCTGAATGGTACTCCTGGTGTGTGTTCATGTTCAGCCTCATAATATTATGTCCAGAGTTTTTAATGTGGTTCAGCTCTTTCCATTATGGTCCTGACTTATTGAACCCTCTGTATTCTAGTGGCTCTGGTTGCCGTGTTTAAGTGCTGTAGATACTGTATGTTCAACCACAGCTTCACATAATAATCAGCATACATTATATTATATGTTTCATAATTATAATGTACACTACCGGTCAAAAGTTTTAGAACACCTACTCATTCAATGTTTTTTTTCTTGTTTTTAAAACTATTTCTACATTGTAAAATAATAGTGAAGACATCAAACCTATGAAATAACACATATGGAATCATGTAGTAACTAAAAAAGTGTTAAATAAATCAACATTTATCAACACTGATTTTTCAAATATCCAGCTGCCTTGATGACAGCTTTGGAAAAAAAAAAGATTTGATGTCTTCACTATTATTCTACAATGTAGGAAATAGTAAAAAATAAAGAAAAACCCTTGAATGAGCAGATGTTGTAAAAACTTTTGACTGGTACTGTATCAAGAAATATGTGATCGTATTTTGCAGAGCGACACCTCTCCAGACGAGAAGATACGTATTCAGCTGGTGTCAGTTCCTATGTACGGCATCCTGAGCAGGACAGGGTCAGACTCAGACCACCAGGAGATGACAGAGTACTCCTCATTCACCGTGGACGACGTCAACAAACACCGGATCAGGTAGAGTCAGTTCCATAACACACAGAGACAGACAGAGAGCGAGTACAGAATGTGATATTTGAAATGTCTCTATTCCTCACTTTTGTGAGTGTAATGTTTACTGTAAAAAGAAAAAAATTACGCTTTATTTCACTTTTGTTTAAAAGCTGTTTCAATTGCTTTGGCAATGTAAACATATGTTTCCCACGCCAATAAAGCCTTTGAATTTAGAGAGAGAGAGAGAGAGAGAGAGAGAGAGAGGAGAGAGAGGAGAGAGAGGAGAGAGGAGAGAGGAGAGAGGAGAGAGGAGAGAGAGGAGAGAGGAGAGAGGAGAGAGAGAGAGAGAGAGAGAGAGAGAGAGAGAGAGAGAGAGAGATTATTAAGACGATTTGTTCTGCCGTGTCGAAAGGTTTCTGTAAAAGTAATGGCTTCTATCTTCTGTCACTCCTACTATACAATAGAATCTTCTCCACGTGAGGCTTTGTGAAATCCTCACTACAAATTAGAAACGGTGGAAAAATATTTAGTGTGTTTTAGTGACGATATGGGAAAAGCACAAACAGCTTAGCTCAATTTGCATGTCTAATTAGCAAACATTAAATACAAACCACCTGCAAGACACACACACACACACACAATGAAAACCAGGCATCAAAATGAAAACAAAAATTAGGCCTTGGGACTTCATCCCCATAATGTGCCTCTGATTAGCTTTGGTGCTAATTAGCACGCTAGGCTAATATAATAGCAAACATCTCTGGGGCTGTGGGTTTAAATCACTTGCATTAGTTAAACTTAGCAGACTGCCTTTCTGTGTTAATGAGAATTAGCAAAATATAATATTTTATTCAGGTACTTCTCGCTAGTTTTTAAAGGGCTTTTTATACACCATTAGTCCTCATATCGGTGTTGCACTGTGAGAGTTAGAGGATGTTAGATGTGTTCAGATCCGTTCTCCAGATATAGAGATATAGATCAGATATAGATCAGATATAGAGATATAGATCAGATATAGAGATATAGATCCGATATAGATCAGATGTTGATCAGATGTTGATCAGATATAGATCAGATATAAAGATATAGATCAGATATAGATCAGACATAGATCAGATATAGATCAGATATTGAGATATAGATCAGATATAGATCATATATAGATCAGATATAGATCAGACATAGATGAGATATAGAGATATAGATCAGATATAGAGATATAGATCAGACATAGATCAGACATAGATCAGATATAGATCAGATGTAGA